>NC_031769.1:21909418-21983821 GCF_001522545.3 Parus major | reverse complement strand
GAGCTGTTGGAGCGAGCCCAGAGCAGGGCACCGAGGTGATCAGAGGGCTGGGGAACCTCTCCTGTGAGGAAAGGCAGAGAGAATTTGGTTTGTGCAGCCTGGAAGGGATGGCTTAGGGGTGACCTAATTGCAGCTTTCCAGTACCTGAAGAAAATCTTCATGAAAGATGGAGAGGGACTTTTTACAAGAGCATGTAGTGACAGGATGAGGAGAATGGCTCCAAACTGAAAAAACTTAGGTTTAGATTAGATATTAGAAGATTCTGTGAGGGTAGTGAGGCAGTGGAACAGGCTGCCCAGAGAAGCTGTGGATGCCCCATCCCTGGAAATGTTCAAGGCCTGGCTGGATGGGGCTTTGAGCAATTTGGTCTAGTGAAAGGTGTCAAGGCCTATGACAAGGGCATTGGAACTTACTGACCTTTAAGGTCCCTTCCAACTCAAACCATCTGTGATTCTGTGATTATTACAAATAAACCCTGATTATTATTTATTTCCTAAATAATTTGCTTTATATTTTGAATTTACTAACACAGAAATGTGGTTTTAATAGAAGAAACACTGCCCAGAAAATGTCATATTAATAAACAGCACTCTGACACATATGCTCCAAGTAAAAAAAATATCTGTAAAGCTTGGTTCTAATAAAATACTATTGTGATATAATTGTGAAAAGGAACATTAAAGACAATTTTATTTCATAATCATCTCTCTCTGTAATCCAAAACAAAAATATTTTTCTAGCTATCAGAAGTAGTATTCTAGATATAAACTTCTCACAGTTTGGTTAACAGCTTGTACTATATGTCAAGCAAGAGACTTTACAAAGACTCCTACTTAACTAAACTCCTAAAAATGCAAATTTATGACAAAAAACCCAAAGCCCAAACATGTACAACAGTGTTAACAAATAACATCACATTACAGTTATCCTTTCTGGGGAGAGATGAGGAACAGATCCGCTTACTTCTTCTATAACATGGCTTTTCTCCCATCCTCTTCGAATTCTCCTCAGTTTCCTACTTACACATGGCAAAAGTAACACAATCTTGCCAAGAATTACAATACAAGGCAGAACAAGGGCAAGAACAAAATTTGGTGGTGTATAAAATCTGTAATACTCTTCTTCAAAAGCTCTCTTCCATCCATAAATCAGTACATGGAAAGTACTTATAAGCAGAGCAATGTATCCAAGTGTAGACTGAAGAAAGAGAAAACAGGAAAAAGAAGATAATAGCATTTGGTTCTTCACCTGACATCTCTAATACATTGTTTGCACTGTTTTAACATTTCTATTAGATATCAAGTTAAAATCTCTTACCTATTCACTACATTAAATTAGCAATATATGGTTTTAAGTTCACATTCTGAAATTACAGAACTGAACACTGATTTACAGAGTATCTCTGGTAACATCTACAGGCCTTAGTCACAGCTGAAACCATGCCTGCCCAAATTCTAAGTAATGGAAGCCAACTTCAGATTAGAGATGCCAATAAGGAACAAATCCAGTATAGTTACTAGAACAACATCCATTGTGATTGGAAATTAAGTTTCTTATTTCTTAACTGTGAGGCTAGATCACTTCCAAGGTTCCTTATTACAGAACAATGCAATTGTGTTGGAAAATATTTGGGCCTAAACTCGCATATTTTTATCACTCTGAGATGTGCAGCTTACTTCTGCCCCACAAAGGCCTACATCCACTTTTCTGATGTTAGCATAAACCAGCCCTTACCTTCTCCATCAGTTGTTGCTGACTGGTTAATATCTGAACTGCAGGGCTTGGGCATAATAGCACAAAGCAGTGCTGCAGTTTACCATAAACAGGCAGTGCTGGATAAAAGGTGAAAGAGAAGATTCCCACAGCAGCTTGCAGAGGAAGAATCTCTCAGCACATAAATCTAGAGCTTGCAGGTGGTGATGCTAATAGGGGTCACTCACCACTTCTGAGAATCTGCCTTTTTAAGGGCCCTGTAGCTGTAATGCTTTGTAGTTTTGACAACGCATTGCTAACTTTCCCAAACCATGATTAAATAAGACTACTATGCTTTGACTTCTGGTGGTAATCAAATGAAAAACTGATTCTGCCCAAAACTGATGTAATGATTAACTTGGCTGGGAAACATTTGCAGAAAATCATTGAAACAGAGAACGAGCATTAAGAAAGGTAACTGGCTACCAAGGTATGGTCTAATTCCAGCAAACAGACAAGCAAAGAAAAATGCAGCCTAAGGGTCTATAACACACAGTGAAAGAATTAATTCCTTCTACTTCAAGATTTAGCAGTCTCTAAGGCAAGAAGAATGTCTGAGCTAATACTAGTTGCAAGGATTCACAGGTAAAATGGTATAAAAGGAAAATATTTCTGTTGATTTCTTGGGATTGGTACATGTTTTTGACTTTCCAATATTTATCTATCTTTTTGCCAGTGGTTTCAGAGCCATTTTGTGAATCTTTAGATATGCTGCATACTTTTTCTTAAAAAACAATTTGCTCCCAAAATATCCCATAGTAAACAGAACATTTAGACAAACACTTGAGGATATGAAAATGGCATATGCAGTATCTGAACAGAACTTCTGGTAAGAAATTTGAACACCAAACAATACAATCAAACCTGATGTTTCAATATGTTATTGGAGATTTTTGTGGTATGACCTGAACTCATTGTTCACTGCTAGCAGGGAGAAGGGCACAAGTGAATCATATCCCTCATTTCTTCTTCAGGATTACTGATGAGAAATACAACAATTCTTGAAAAAAGAAACAGACGGGAAATATGATACAGTCATTTCCAATTATTTTTATTTTAGTGCTTATTTTAATTCCATTTGCAAGCACTAGTTTTGAGACATCTATATATTTCTCTCTATCCAATGGTCAAAATAGAAATTTAGAAGTACATCAGTATACTTTAAACTAACAGCAAAAAGACAAGAAAAATATAAGATGCACTTTTATTACATTCTCTTTTTTTGCCCTGTGAAGAGCTGCCATATGCTTCTCTGAAGTGTTGGTAGAGCATGTGCTAGTGTGTACTGCACAATTTCAACCACACATCCAAAAAACTAACAAAGACATTGCTATAGCTTCTGTCAGCTACTAATGCTATGTTCTTCAGCTGGGCACTTAATTACCATTACCAGGCTCCAGATGTTAATTCCTTTAAGAGCAGAGGACTTCTGAAAGCAGCAAGAAGCAATACTGTTTCTTCACTGGTAAACTGACATTGAACAGTGCAGTGAGCAGCAACATCAGTTCTATTTCTCGGCATGCCTCTGCCTGGGCTTTAGGATGGCTGCCGCGGAAAGTGGAAGAATATCTTTGGCTGCTTTGCTTCCTTATCTTCCCTAATACTGTGTTTCCTGGAAGCTGAGTAATAGATTAGCACATTTCCTATGGACTCTCAAATCTTTTAGCTTTTCTCTAAGTCCTCCCTGTTTCGTTTCTTTTCCTTCCTGATCAAAGTCAGCTTTTAGCCAATACAGGAGATTCCCAGGCAAGGCTACTGATAAACTGGACAAACGGGTATTGTTTGAGAAAGGAACTAACACGTCAGAGGAGCGGGAAAGATGAAGGAGAAAAACCCCTAAAATGTTACCAACAAGGTGTATGCATTTAAGACAATAATGTGCTGTGGGGCAAATCTGCTTCAGGAATTTCTACATTTGCAATGGTCGAGTAGTTCCAAGCAATTGATATAATTTATATATAAAAGATATTTTCTAAATTCTACATCTATGCAAGATATACTTCAGATTCTCTGTGTAACAGGCTATTGCTAAACTTAAAAACTGTGTAGTAACTCCTGACTGGAATCTTATCCATAAACTCGCTGAATACTCAGACCTCAGTCATCTTTACTGTGGGGAAAAGATATCCTATTCTTGTGGGAGAACCAAGGCAGGGCAGCCTTTCCTCAAAGTGTATACATGAGAAATATTTTACTCATGCTACCTCCTAAAAGCTTTAGGACTGTGCTAGCAGAGAAAAGGAATATCAACAAAAAAGTCAGCTTCCTACCACTCAAATGGCAGATCTGTGTTGTTTTTTTGCTAAAAAACATGATGCTCAGCCTTCAACACAAGTCTGCTCTGTCTATTGCCACTATAAAGGATGGGTTCTGGACTTGAAGTCTTAGACTGAAAAACAAAAGCAGCATTCATTTATGTTTACATCATATATTTACAGTTTACTCACTAAACTGAAGGCATAGCCTGCTGACAACATTCTCTATTTCCTTGTACTTTATGTGAACACTCAAGCACTGGTTTCAATAAATGTCTTTCATTCTTTTTACAGTATTTTGGTTTAAGCTGTTTATTCTGCCTGCTCTGACAAAATACCAATTCTTTTGTGTTTCTTGCCCATGTCTTCCTTTGCTCCTTATCCAAATATATTTAGATGAGAAAAATAATAATACTGAAGTGGCATTTAAGAAAACTGCTGCATTAGTTTATCAGCCACAGCTTTCTTCCCTGCTGCTTTTCTCAGTAAACTTAAGCTCTAAATTATGTTAAGGTGACTGCAAACTTTCTCACTAAGTTTCAATCATCTAGGATCTCCAACTGAGAAAATTCTTCATCACTGTCTCATTCTGTGGTTTCCTCTATCTGAATATTATGAGTGTTTCTCTCCAAATAATAATGAAGTAATCAGACCTTCATTTTGTACAGTGGTCAGCTCTGTACTGTAGCAATTCCTGTTTTCTGCTGGTCTCTTAGCTTCTTCTAGGACTGACACAGTAATTTCCTTTAGCACTATTAAAACCTTTTCACATCTCACTTTGTTCATATGCATACTATGAGCGAAGGAGCGCTGCCTGCACTGCTTGTCCCCTCCAAGTCCTTTTCCCTTGGTGAAGGATGCTGGAACTTTTGGGCCTGCTGACACCTGTGATTGAAACCAGGCTAGGCAAGATGGAGGCATCTCCAAAATAATTTGGGATACCAGCAACAGCAATGACTTCTGTGTAAACATATTGACAACTGGTGTTTCTTTAGAGTATATTAGGAAGACTGTGTTCAAAGACTGTTTGAATTGCCATAGGTTGGGGAGATTAGGGCTTGATCTACTGGGATAAGGCTAGTCTATACTGTACATTTTAATAACCTCAAATTTTCCTAGTAGGACTCAAGACTGAGTGTGTTGTAGCGGTAAAACTATTTAGAAGAAGCCAGACTCTTATTTTGATGAAACTATTTAGTAAGATGGCAAGCAAGAATGTGTTGTTTGCAGTGTGAAGTGCTGAGCTGGGACACTGTCTGAGTGTGGTAAGTGCCTGATTCCTTGTCTGTCAGATGTGAAACAAGTTCAGCAGCTATTGTGGCTAATCATCTGAGATTCAGGACTAAAGCTAGAGACATACTGCTTTTCCCAGCTGAAAAGAAAAGCAGCAATGGGATGACAGGTTAGTAGTTCCATTGTTTGTCTCGTGACTCAAAGAAGAATGAGAAATTTAAGTTCAATTTTCCTTCATTGCACTGCACTTCAGTAGAAGAAAAATATAAAAGAGTAAGTATTATAATGTTTAACCTGTACTCCTTGCATACTGGGGACAGTGAAACTTATACAGAAATACAGCTCTAGTAAGCAATCACTGAAAGTCTGTTTTCTGATTGAAGCAAGAAGACTTTTTTGACAGGTAACCAGATGAAAAATAATTTACATCCTGAGAATTAATACCAAACTAAATGTTCATTAACTTTAAGGAAATTTTTAGTAGTTCAATACTTTTGTGGCTAAGAGTTGCAAATGATCATAGTTCATTACCAATATCAGTTATCTGGTGCTCATAATGCAGTTAACATACATCCAGAGCAAACAACTTATTCCCAAATTCCTCAAAATACTGACAGATGGGATATTAAAGTTCTTAAGTATTTATATTTGGAAATATTTTTACTTAATTTACAGTGGAAATAACTGCAGTAAATATGCAGTGATTATTGTGTGGGTTTTGACTCAGTCACACAAGCCTAAAATTTGGAAATATGAGTAAGTAAAAATAAGACAAAAATGCTGTGTTTGTGGCTGGAAGTTATTACTGGATAAAGACATCATGTCACTCACTAGTGAACACATATTTTTCCCTCTTGCACTGAAGGTTTATATCATCCAACAGCAGCACTATTGTCCCCACACAGAGAACTCCAGATGGCAGAGATGTTGTAACAATACACTTGAGTATTTAGTCTCTCTGAAGGCTCAAAGCTATGACCATGAATAAACAGTTCTGTCAGGGTAACTCCACTTTTAAAAACATTTCAGCAAACTTTCTGTAGGTCTACCTGCAGTTTTCCAGCAATGGAAATCATAAGGGAAGGGAAGACATTACAGACAGTCCTCAAATAACTACAGCCATGTAAGTGTTCTGCAACACTCTCTTTAAAATGTCTGAAAATTATGAAGCGCAACCCAAGCCCTCAACTTTAAAGTCAGTGACCACATTCTGAAGTGAACAGGACTCAGAATTCAGCATTATTAGGCTAAGCTGAAAAAAAAATGTTAATCAGAAAAGACTGAGCTAAGACTACAATACTAAAGCCAAAGTCAGAAAACAAAATGTAACAAACCCCAAAACTGTGCACACAGAGGAATTTTCACCTGAATGCTAGTAAAATTTCTTATACCTGACTGCTTCCTAAAACTACTGGCAATTATGTGTAGGAGCAAGCATTGAGCTGTTCATTAAAGCCTGTATTTCTCAGTATTTTATACTGGTTAGATCTGCATGTTCTAGGTATTTACCTGAGGATGGAAGGCAGCATATGTTGTGCCAGGGCTTGAAAAGCCTCTGATGTTAATAAGAAAGCTCCATATTTTACTAGTGGGTATTTTCAGCTAATGGGAATAACGCAGTTGAGAGCTGTGTCAAGTCCCACAGCAGACAGGAAGAAAAACTTATTCAGTGGCACCATGGCTGTCAGAGGGCTGTGTAATAAAAATCCTGCAGGGCAAATTAAGTCTTCAATTTTAATAGCTGTGTGAATCTACCTATACAAGTATCTATTCAGTATCAATGCATTTAGGAGGTTTGTCCAAATTTGTCTAATTTGAATTTAGCAAGACATTCTAAGAAAAGAAAAGGAAAATATTAGTAACTATTTGGCCATAGCTATGTTGGTTATTTAAGATCAAGAAGTTTAAAACAAGAAGTCCTGTTCTAACACTCATGAAATGCTTATTGTACCTTCATAGTAACATATTTGCTGAGTAATTTCTGTTTTTATTGAATTCCCAGAGACAAAGGGAAAAAAGGCTCGTCACATTGCAACAAGCTTTTGTTAATGATTGTGATTAAAGAATTCTTGTTAGCACCAAAACTCCCTTATTAAAAAACTAACATACCTGAATAAAACTGAACTCCCTCCAGTTTAAGGCACTGTTTACTGAAGGGATGGAAGTTACTGCCAGCAAAGAAAGCAATCCAAGACTCATTATTCCAAAAGAGATATACATTTCAATTCGCCACACTTCTTCCTCATTCCAAGAATTTTCAACATTTGCATGAACCTGATGAAAGAGTAGAATGGAAGAACTTTATTCTAAAGAATATTAAAAATACCAACAGAAGTTATTTTGCTGACTTAAAAGTTCACAGTCATAGGACAACTATAAAATGGGGTCAAATGTTTCAGAGGTTTCCTCATTCCTTGGAAAAAAATCAGCTATTTCCTTACTTCTGGTATTGGCTCTTGCTAGATTAAAAATATGTTCAACAAGGAAATTTAGATGACATGCTAAAAGAAAATGTAACATTATATACCATTTACAACAATATTGTTATAAAATCAGATAATTCTGCACATTCTTATACACTGTAAAAAAGGAGCTGTGTTCTTCAGACTCAGTAAACTTAAATTCTGTAATGTAAGTTAGATAAACCTGCAATTTCTTTTTGTCTGTTACATTTAAAAGTAGTTTAGTATCATTTCCTTCAGCTTTTCTATGCTGAGTCCAAGCTTGTTTCTGTCTTTTACTATTGGCATCACATTTTTCCAATATGGTTCTCACTGGAGAGCTTTACCAGAAAAAACAAACAACTAAGAAAGTTAGATATTCAATTTTTTTTTTCACTTCCAGCTGAACCATTGCAATATGATGTGTCTTGAAAAAGGTGCACCTTTAGCAAATATTAGCAAGTTAGAGTTTTACAGTATCATCAGAACGAAGATAATTTCTTAGTAAAAGTACCAATGAATCTTTTAGTATTACTAATTTTAAGTGTGAATTACTGTTTCTTGCTGCCTGTTACAGTTCTGCCCTTCCTTTCTCCCAAGTTCAGTTTTTGATGCGAGCTCTTTCAGAGTTTGTGACACTCCCTGTTAATTTGTTACATTTCATTTTATTTCCTTATTTGTTTTTTCTTTCTGTTTTATCACAACTCTTTCCTACAGATTTTATGTGGTGAATGACGATGCCATTTTTCTGCAATGCTGCTTTTCTGCCTCTTCAAAGGTTACAATAAGTGGTCTCACTGACAGACAGCAATATCAGACCCTCTTCTAGAGGATGACAAATTTGTAGGAGAATGCTACAGGGTTATGCAAGATCAATTCTTCCTGGAAACTGAGTCAATTTCTATTGCCTGCAACTGATGATATCCACAGAATTTGAAGAGAATAACATATTTTTAGCATTGGTCCAAAATGTTGAAAAATATCAGCATCTTCTTTTTGGAACACAGAAGTATCTGTTAGCAAGATTACAGTATCTACCCTTACACTTTTAATATTTGTAAATGCACTTAAGATATACATACTTTCCCCCATGTTTTAAGTATACATAGAAAAGAACATAGCTCAGAATTTTCCTGCTGTTGCTCTTACCCTACATTCTTCTTGTGTATATTGCTATCAGGAATTTCAGTAGGACATGTCCTTGATTCCCCTTATCACACAAACTTGACTGCAGATTGACCCACAAGGTCAGCAAAACGCACAGATATTTCTTAATTGGCACAACCTATGCATAAGATAACCCATAACATTTTGTGCCAAAAGCAGTAGACCAGATTAAGAAAAACCCAATAATTGCATTCAGGAGCTTTATGTACCCAGCCAAGGCATTCTTTGAACTGAAGATTGCCTTACTTGTTGATATGCCATGTTGAGGAACAAGTAGCGCTCCGATCTCCTCATAGGCAAGCAGAGGCTGTACACCACGTGCACTGTTGCAAAGAAAAAACTCAGCAGTCCAAGCTGCTTTCGACACTGGAGCCAGTTGTCCAGCCAAGGAGGAAATCGCCGATACTTCGTGCCATAGTAAAGCTGATAAGCAGCTGCAATAAGTCCTGATAAATATACTAGAGAAAGCAAAGTGATAGCAACAATTGGCAGTGTCTTGTTCACAATCTCAATGGGAATCTTGTAAAAGTCACTCTGCTGATTTCTCATGTACGGATGGATGATATCTCTGACAAAAGAATAGATGAAGAAAAATGTTGCCAGACTGATGGCAATCACTACAGGCCCCTTCCACAGGGTGAACAGTCGCAGAGGCAGGTTTTCAATCTCCCTTGAAGATGACAATGCCCCCAAATCAATAGGAATGAAACCGAGCTGACGGGCAAGCTCAATAACTTGATGGCGAGCCTGAACATTGTTACTGCATATATAGACCTGTTGGGAAAGTCAAGGGAATTATCTGTAGTCACAGAAAGACACTCAAAGTTAAACAAAAAACCAGCAAAACCCATCGAAAACCTTAAGGGCTTCCAAATCAAAACTATGACACAACCACTAAAACTATATCCTTTATCCAAGCTTATATCATCAATATGACAATAAAATCACATAAAAATCTAGCCAAAGTGCAAATATGCACATTGATTTATCAACAGAGTAATCAAAAAAAAATTGGCTTTTTCTAGGATTTAGTAACAGGAGCTGTCTTGGTAATCTTTACACTGAAACCTGGCATACTGAAATGTCTACAGGACTGGATTAACTCCAGCAACAGCTAAAAGCATTTCAGAAAATCCCAAATCCCTCAAAAACACAAGAATCTTGAATGATGACCTTTAAAGAACTATAGCATACACAGAATGAGAAGCAGCAAACACTGTAATCTCTCTCCATGGGTAACAATTTCAGCTTAATTTCATAACCCAGATTTGCACAGATTTCACATTTGAGCATTCAACAGAAAAGACAAAAACTAGCAGCCAAATAAGAACTTATTCTAAAGGCCAGCTTATCATACAGTGAAAGAAGTGTATGGCTATAAAGTACTTCAAGGTTCTGTTAAAATTTACAATGGGCTATAGTTTGTCCAACACTATTTGCTAATCATCTGCAGTGAAGGACATATAATCTGTTTTGACTGAAGTGAATTACTTTTAGTATAGTGCTATTCTGAAAGGGGATGAAAGAAGTATGGTGAAGTTATTTTTAAAATTATGCTAATTCCATATAAATTCCATTCCATTTAAATCTACCTGAAGTGCCAGAAGACTCAATTTAGTCTCCAGAAGTCATGTTACGTTAGTTATTTCTTATGTATTTCTCAGATTTCATAAAGCTATGAAGGACTGGATGCTTGCACAGGCTTAAATCCTTTATATCACTTCAGCAAAACATGAAAACCATGAAGGTGCATTTTCTGTATGCAGGATAGATTTGCAGAACATACTGGGAAGGACTTTGAACATGATGTTCACAGGCAGTGCTGGTTTAAATGAATGATCACTTAGAAACGTATGTGTTTCCTTCTGTTCCCTCATATTTATGATTTTGGGGCACTCTAAAAGCTAGAAAATTTATTTTAATTACCGTGCTGCTACATTGAACACATCCATTTTTAGAACAGCTGATTCTTGAGCTCTGTGATTGGGACCTGAGATTTCTGTGCATCTCTTTCAATAGTTCAATAGTTCACCCCAATTCTGCCACTAAAATGCATCAGGAAAGACTGTCTCCACCCTTGTATAAAGCATAGGGAAACACATCAACTTATGTCCCAAGGGAAACATTAAGACACAACATTAAACTCCTCTCCTCTGTCTGTAGTCACTGAAAGGTGAGTGGTGTTTATTCTAAGGTAGTGTCCACATTTTCTTTGCAATCTTTAAAGAAAAACAGCCAATAAGGGGAAAAAACTGGACCACTTAATTTATTTGTCTTACAGTGGGATGAACTAAACTCTGAAGGTTTTATTGGCTACTAAAATTTAAGCTAAAGGTCCAACATTTTAGGGATGTTAAGTCAGGGAATTTACATCTCCTGAGTTCTGGCTGTTACATTCAGTTCCTGTCACTTTCATTTTACAAATAAGTTAAATTAATATAATAAAAACATTTACCTGTCTGCTGGCATCCTTTGGTCCTAACTGCAGTGACCAAGCTGAAATGACATTGAATCCTTTGACAATTAGGGAATCAGGAAAAAGTGATGCCAAATACTCTGCATTGGAGTCTGGATATTGGTCTACTCTTGTATTATTGCTGACATCAATCAGAATTTTACCAGCAAGTAAATGTTTGAGATCCCACAAAGAGATGTAATGCTCTCTGTGTATGGCTACAAAAATGATGTTTGTTTTAGCTACTGCATCTTCATGGTGAGTGACATCAACCACATGGGGAAAAAAGTCAGCAGCGTGTTTAGGGTTTCTGCTCCCTACGACCACGTGGTACCCACATCTGATAAGTCTGATTGTCAATGACTTAGCGAAGTCTCCACTTCCAATGATGCCTATTGTGACCTTAGTGGCATCCTTGATGCCATTTGCAACATTTGGTAGAAAAGTTTCATTGAGGTTCTTGGGACTCCCCATCATAGAGATTGATTCCATACTTCAAAGACACCAAACCTACAGTGATTTCTTTAGGGAAAAAAAAGGAAAGAGAAGAAAAAGGAAAAAAAACAACAGAAGGAAAAAATCAGCATCATATAATTTTATGAGACCTCAAAATCTATTAACACCTCTGGAAGCAAATCTTTGGCTCTAAGTTTCATATTATATTTTCTCCTTAAGTAAGTGCTAATTAATTTTGTCTCGCAGTACGTCACCAATAGAAGGAGAAACAAGAAACAAAGTATTTTAAGCACTACAATAATAGTTACTTAAGTAAACAACATTTTTTTCATCTTCTCCTATTTCTTACCTTCCACTGCCCTGGAATACCGGACCACAAGTTAACTTTGTACTCCTGAAACTAATGGTCTATAGAATAATGAGTAGAAACATGCAAAGAAAATTGGAAAACAGTAGACTGTAGAGAGCACTGGCCTGTGATCAGCATGAGATCAGCGAGTACATAGAAGCTGAATTCCATTAAAAGTTTATGCAGGTTATTACTGGGATAGCCTCTGCCGGCCATGAAGGAGAAGATGGAAAAGTCTCAAAGCTGCAAATGTCATAATACCATGACAAACATCCATCTGACATACTCACCTGTCAGCCTGGAAAATGGGCTGTCCATGTGGATCCAATGGCAAAACCAAAGAAATTTATCAAGACCTAGTCATGAGATCACTAATGACATTTCTAGGTCAGGCTGCTTGGTTTGGCAAGGATTAACTGTGGATGCAAGGGTAAAGGATTCAAGGCCATGAGTCACAAATATGCTTAACACAATTTTCTATCCAGGCAAGTAAGATAAATCCTGGAGACAAACACATGGGACAGCCTTCCATAAAAAGCTAATGGCAGGAAGAGACAGCTTTCACGCAATAACAAAAGGGAAGATAATTTTAGGACTCAAATTCAGTGAAGTAAGGGATGTTTTGAATAAGAACAGAAGCTGAAAAAAAAATAAATACTGCTATATCCTTGGTCAAAGAACTGCAATAACGCTCTAACAAAGACATTAAAAACCAACAAAACAACCCTCAGGAGGGATGTCTTCACACAAACCAGCGTTATGACCTAGGTGGTTCTGCATCATTGTGGGGGGCTTACCCTGGTTGAAGGCCAGGTGTCCAAAAAGGTGTTGTTCTACCACTCCTCTCCTCAGCTGGGCTGAGGAGAGAAAATATCACAAAAGGCTCCTGAGTTAAGGGCAGGGAGAGATCACTCACCAATTACCACCAGAGGCAAACCATACTTGGGGAAATTAACTGAATATTACCATCAAAATCAAAGCAGGATAATGAGAAATAAAATAAATCCTAAAGAAACACCCTCCCCTCACCCCAGTAAGCTTCTTCCTGGGCTTAACTTTATTCCCAGTTCTCTGCTTCCTCCCCCTCTGCAGCACAGGGAGACAGGGAATAGATGTTACGGTCAGTTCATCGCATGCTGTTTCTGCTGCCGCTTCCTCCTCAGGGAGAGAAGTCTTTCTCCCACACCAGCATGAGTTTCCTCCCACAGGAGAGTCCCCTACATACTTCAGTGTAAGTCCTTCCCACAGGCTACAGTTGCAGCTGGATCTCAGCTATACCATGAACCTCACGGGCTGCACTACAGACTGCAGGGGAATGTCTAATCCAGTGCTTAGGGTGCCTCCTCCTCCTTCCTCTTCAATGGCTTTAGTGTCCATGTTGTTGATGTCTATGTAAGTTGTTTCTCTCACATGGTCTCACCCTCTCTTCTGCAGCTGCAATTACCTTTTTTCCCCCTTCTTACCTATGTTACCCAAGAGGTGCTGCCACCATTGCTGATGAGCTGGGCCCTGGCCAGCCATGGTCCAGCTGACACTGACCCCATTAGACACAGGCTAAGAGTCCTGCAGCTTCTCACAGAAACCACCCCTACAGCACTCCTCCCCATTCTATTACCAAAGTCTTGCAGGCTAAGCCAATATAATTGTAGAACAGGAATAAATTCTGAAAATTAAGGAGTCAATGAGGAGAGGCAGGCTAAGAAGTAGCAAAAAGAAGGTTGCTGTCTTGAGAACAATGAACAACAGCCCACACAGAACCTCTTCCTGAGCCACCATCTAAGAGCTGATATGATGGTAATTAATAATCAGTGAGAAATATTAAGCAGCCATTGGCTACTAATACAGCATGTGTGGTGAACAACCTCCCACAATTAAAAGCAGCTTTGTGTTTCAGAAATTAGAGGAAGCTACTAGAAGAATGGGCACTTTTCATTTCAGCTTTGAGTAAAAGATATAAACTCACTGAAACTAGACTGAGAAGTTGAAGACAGAATGCAATATGTGAAAGTGACCACTAAAATAGTTTCTAAGGAAATATTCTAACAGTGAATCCTTCTGGCAGAGGCAGAACACAAAGATTTTTATGCATGCACTCAAAAAATCATTGACTTTTTCCTTACCATGTGACCTTTAACACATGACCAAATTACCAGTATTTCCTGTATCAGGATGGGTTTGCACCCAGGAACATAGTGAGAATATATAATGAGATAAGAGATGTAACTGGATATGACAGAACATGTATGCTTTTGCCATGTGACAGTGCAGTTCATACCATGTAACCAGAATATTCTGCAAAACTTTGAGGTTGAAAAGGAACCACCATAAGGAAATGGGCTTTCCAGTACCATTTAACCATGCTGCAGCCTACTTTCAGTTTAGTCCAAAGGATCCTGGGGAGAGTGGGGACACAGGACTTGGACATGATTAATTGCTCTGGTGAGCTGAATTTGGCCTGCTGGCCAATGTTTCTCACTGCCTGTTCTAAGGAAAATACGATGCGAGTAACAGAATCAAACTAACAGACTTCATAAAAACCCTCCGGGAACAGGCTGACATGACCTTCAGACAAGTAATCTAAGAGAGGTACAAGAACAGAGAGCCAGCAGTTACTGAAACAGACTATATTAAATGCACAACTGCAATTCAGAGGCAAGAGCATATAAGACTCTTTTAACTGCAACAGGAGAGCTTTCCTGAAGTGAAAAATCACACAAGATTTAAAAAAATAAAGAAATTGTGAGCATGGCTAAGGAGCACTATAAAAAGACAAAGAGACAGTGCTATCATGTAGGGGAAAATCAGAACAAGGATGGTAGAGAAGTGAGTTTGTAACCAGTGAAGAACATAAATGGCAACAAGTAAAAGTTCCATGAATACAATAAAAAGACAAAAGACAGAAGGCAAGGTTTTTAACTTCAGAGGAAAAGGAACGAGTTATACAAAGTAAGACAAATTATTATGTGTCTTCTTTATTTCAGCCCTTAGCAGAAAAGTTAACTGTGAATTGGTATTTACAGAAATTCCTTCTATTGGGAAAGAGACTGAGAGGTCAAAGCGGAAAAGGTAAGTTAAGAGTAAAGGATAAAGTTAAAGATAAGATAAAGATTCTCAAGTCAGCAGACACTTGTGAAATCAGCCCTTGATGCTTAAAATGCCGACCAAAGTGGCATCTTCAGAACTTAGCAGACGACATGACAGGCAGACTAGCACATATTGCTAAAAGAAGGGATAACGACTAAGGAAAACAAAGACTTGTTAGCCTAACTTCAGCACCTGGACAGATTTTTCACCGTTATTGTGCAATCAATCAGTAAATAAATGGGAAGCAGATGATAAAAAGCTGCTGAGGTGGGTTGCTCAGGAACAGATTTCAACAAAACTAACCTTCTTTTACGAACTAACTGATTTCTGGGTTATAAAAATTAATAGAAGTGACATAGATTTGACATATGCTTAAATGAGCTAAGGGAACATCACAGAGCTATGTCAGACAGATGGGGACACATGTGAGAAACTGCTCTTGAAAAATAACTACGGGAGGAGAGAACCGAACCGCTGCATCGGTGACCCCCCGCTGGGGCGGGCACTTACGGGGCGCGGGCTGAGGCGCGGGGCTGGCGGGAGGCCGGGCGCGGGCCGCTGCTCCCCGGGCGGGCCGGCAGCGCGGTGCGGAGATCCAGCCCGGAGCAGCTCGGCGGGGCCCCGGTCCGGGCCGGCATATCCAGCTGCAACGACAACACCGCCCGTGACGGGCAGAGCCGGGCCGGCGCTGCCAGGCCCGCCCGCCGCGGGGCGGGGGCTGGCCGGCCCCGCCAGGTATCGGAGCGCCCCCGCGGCTGCCCGAGACCGGGCCGCACCGCTCCGTGGTTCGCCGGCACCACCAGAGCCTGCCCAGAGACGGGGGCAGCCGCAGCGCTGGGCGGCAGAGAGAGCCCCGCGGGCGGCGGCTGCGCCGAGGAGCGCCCGGCGGGGATGGGGCCCGTCCCGCCCCGGCCCGGCGCCGCTCACCTCCGCCCGCCCGCCGGAGCACCGCGCCGCCGCTGCTCCTCCTCGCACTCGGGCCCGCAGTGCCGGGCGGGCGAGGAGGCGGCGCCTCTCCTGCCGCTGAGACCCGCCCCCTGCGGCCGCCCCGCCACCGCGGCTCCGCACGGTGTAGGAACCTTGGTGGGTGACGAGTTAATCAGGAGCCGGCAAGTGTGGCCTCTGTCAAGGAGGGCCAATGGTATCCTGGGATGCATCGGGAAGTGTGGCCAGTAGGTGATCTTCCCCCTCTGTTCGGCCTTGGTGAGGCCACATCTGGAGTGCTGAGTCCATTCTGGGCTCATCAGTGCAAGAAAAACTACTGGAGGGGGTCCAGGGGACACAACAAAGATGATTAGGGATCTGGAGCATCTCTCTTATGAGGAGAGACTCTGGTAGCTAGGCCCATTTAGCCTGGAGAAGAGAAGACTGACAGGGAGCCTCATCAATGCATATGAGTATTTCAAAGACAGGTGTCAAGAGGGGGGTACCAGGTTCTTTTCAGTGGTGCCCAGCAACAGGACAAGGAGCAATTGCCATAAATTAAAACTCAAAAATTACCACCTCAACATGAAGAAAAACTATTTCACATTGAGAGTTGCAGAGCACTGGTTGCCCAGGGAGGTTGTGGAGTCTGACTCTGGAGACATTCAAAACGCACCTGGATGCTTTCCTGTGTAACCTGCTCCAGGTTACCCTGCCTTGACAGGTGTTGGTTAGGTGATCTCCCTTCTAACCTTAACAATTCTGTGTTTCTGTGATCTGTGACAGCACACGTGACGCCGTTCCTCAGCCGCACCGGAGGTTTGGGCTAGCTCTGCACCACCACTCCGGCATGGGCAGCGGCCAGGAGTGGGGAACCGCAGGGGAAATGTGATCCCACTGCTGAACCTACAGAGCTCTGACCCCTGCCGGGCTCTGCTAGCTCAGGCGTTGTGGGTTGTGACAAAAGGACAGAGGAGGCTCAGTCTGATGCACTTCCTACGAACAAATTTATTAGGGCAAAGGGAACAGAGGCAAAGGCACGAGCTGTCACGATGGAGGAGGTGAAAGAGCCCCGAGCACGTCTGTGCATCGGGTTTTATTCAGGGGTGGGCACAATTCAGGGTCCAATCAGGGATCGCAGAGGGAGGAGTAAGGGGAGGAGATTACAATATTGGGGACCAATGGGGATACAAAGGGGGCGGGATAACAACATAGTAACCAATAACTTATCGAAGAAGGGATGAAATACACAGAAGGAGCTGGAAGGAGAGGTGGGGTTTACAATGATGGATAGGGGAGATGGGGCAGGGTTAAGACAACTGACAGGGAACTTTCAGGAAAAAGGGGAGGGGTTAACAATATTGACAACTAGGGCTAAACTATTACACAACAACAAGGGGGAAACAGGAATGTACCAACAATCTTAACATGTGCTTAACAAAATTAAATAAACAAACTGCAACACACATGGGGTCGGTGTAGGGAAAGAGGGCTGAGCATGGCCCCGTGGTGCCCTCAGCTTTGACCACTGTCACTGTGCTCCAGCCCCAGCCCTTCTGGCCTGCACAACACCCCCAGCACAGGCAGAGCTGGACCCGGGGTGCAGCTGTAAGCAACTGGCCTGCTCCCAAGTGAGCTCATGGCCTGGAGGACAAAATGTACTTCCCAGGCCCTGCACCGCCTTGGCTGTCCTGGCCCAAGCCATTCTTCAGCAGGAACCCCTCACCAGCCACCTTTCCTTCTCTCTTGGCAGAAGCGTGCAGGGCTGTCCCATTATGTGCCACAGAATGGCACTGTTGGAAGGGACCCTTAAAGGTCACAGAGTCCAACACCCTTGCAATGAGCATGAACATCTTCCAGTAGATCTGTTTTTTCAGATCTCTGTTCAGCCTGACTGAATGTTTCCAATGATGGGGCACCCACCACCTCTCTGGGCAACTTATTCCTGCTTTTCACCACCTTTCTCATGAAAAATTAATTATAAGGGGGTGTTGGGTGTCCCTGCAGCCCAGAACAGCTTCCCAGGTTTGGTTAGTGGTCATTCCCCATGTTTCCTGTGTACCCAGTATATTCTGTGTAGATGGGAGTTGTGCTCCAATTTCAGTGTTACTTAAAATGAGAAACACATGGTTCAGACATACACAAGGAAAGCTGAGCCTCAAGATCTGAATTCTGTCTTGTTCTACATGGGAATTCCCAGTTGAAGACAAATGGAGCTTTTCCCTGAAAAAGAATGGCTTCTGATTTTAACATCTTCTGATTTACCTAAAAAATTCTACCTTTCATTAAGCTATGCTGTGTATGTAACAAGATATAATCCTCAATTCTTTGTTTTTAATGCATTTCAAACTGACCAACTTGCATGAAAATGTCTCTCATGTTGCAGTAAAAACTAATGAATGCACAGGTGATTGAAAAGAAGCCATATGATGACACTGAAACTAACAGTTTTAATCTTCTGTGTGTGCAGACTGACTTGTTTCTATAATGTATTAACCAAGGACTTCAGCAAGATTAACCATGCAATTAATATAAACATTTGTTTCCATATATAATTATGACAACCATGCTGTAGAATTTGAAAAGATGACGGTGACACTTTTCTGTTGTAGTTCAGAATCCATTAATTCCCCTCCACAATTATTAAAAAAAAAAATTTTCTTGATGTTGAAAACATATATTTTAAAGTGTTTTTTATTTAGTAAACAGGTGCATGGAAATTGTATTACTTGCTTTTCCAAACTGTGTTTTCAGCTCCCAGACACTGAGGACTGAGTTGCTACTCCACACAAAATGAAAAGGTGAATCCATTGACAGACCACTCAGAACTGAACTGTTGCTTTCCATGGTGAGAACTGGCATTCCAGCTCTTCATTTTCTTGTTCTAATATTCTCCCTTGCTATTGATTGAAAAGTTGTTATCACAGGCTTGTTTTTTCGTAGCCAGTACAGGTACAATAGTATGAGCTCAAAAATTTTAGTCCAGTCAACAAATACATCAAAACAAAAAAGCAGAATGTTCTTTCCTGCATTATTTGTGGCTGATTCTCTTTATGTGCTACATTATGTGATTCCTGTTACCAGAGAAATATTTACATGACAATGGGCACTTGAGTCATGTGCCTCAAAATGACAATGAATTAAACAAAATCAGAGCAGTCATAGTCTTATATTTCTTGTATTTCTTAATTTATGTGAATTAAAGCCTTAATAAGAAGGCTGCAAATTGGAATGTTTGTCATTGCTATCCTGTGGGATTTTTTTAAACATTATTATTGCAGCATAAAGTCTTGAACTGAAGACGCCGACCTTTAGGAGATGATCATTAGATCCATGTTGATTCTTTTAAAAAATAGGGAGCTTTTTTCTTACATGGGTATATGATTAACAGTGCATGGTTTGTTACCTGTTTCTTGAGCAGCTGTTTGGCCTTGTGAGTGCTCTCTAGCTACATTTTCATCAGAAAACATCACAGATTCTGTCCTCCAGCCTGCATTATGTAGGGTATACCAGCTCTGATCCTGGTCCTTCATTCCTGACCCACAACCCCATGGATATCATTCAGTGTCATTTCTCCTCTACTGTTATTTTTTTCCTCCAGTTGTTTCTCCTCTTGCTATCTGCAAACCTATCTGTCTTCAGCCTTTGGCACAGGGGTAAATGACGGAACTCTTGAGACATGGTCATTTACCAGGCTGTTGAACAGACACCACTAACTTGGTATCTAGTACATTTAAAAATTAAAATAAAGGCAGTATGATGGATTTAATTTGTTCTTATGTTTTCCTTCTACCTCTTTGAGGTTTTGCAGTTTGAAAATTCTTCTTTGAATTTGGGACTAAAACAACCACAGCCTTCCTTCCATTGCTTTGCAACTGATCTGTTCAAACAGGAAAAGCTTAGAGGGCCCTGTATTACATGGAAATTAGCATGAGAGCAAGGGTATATAAATACCTTTTATATACTTAAGCTCTCAGCAAAATTGGACTATGTGTCTGTAGTAAGAGGATGAAATTGGATAGTTACAGTTCTCGCATATTATGTACCAAGATCTATGGTCAGTGCACTCCTCAGACACCCTGTTAAATTACTACCTTAAACAATCTGTTAAAGTAGGAGATTATTTTATCTTAGCAGTTTTTTTTTATTTTATTTTAGCAAAATCCAGGGAAACATTATTATTTCTTCCTTTATGGAATAGAACAAAACAAAGGACTTTCCAAATGGCAAATAGAACAGGTATTCTGGTTCTTCCTCTTGGCAATAGGAAAGCAAAGCCCTGGGGATTTCCTTGTGGCAAGAGAGTGAAAACAAACACATAAAATTTTGCTTCCTATCAGGGCAACAAAATCAAATAGAATAATCTTTTGGCATACTGTGCTCACACAGCTAATTTTATAACCTAGCAGAAAAATACAGTGTTTCCCAGCCAGGAACGTTTAGACCATTTTTTCTTATGGCAGCCTGCAATTACTCTAAAAATAAAACTTATACTTTTTACCCATTCTTTGTAAGGATGAAATGGATCTGAGAGAGAGGTTATTGTTTACTTGAGAAAAAGGGGGGATTTTGTTGAAATAAATAGATTATTAAAAATACCACCACCTTACTACCAATTAAAAGAAGAACAAAAATAAATGGTAAACACCTCAACCAAAGTCTCTTCCTTTTCTTGTTGGATTTCATCAATTTGTGATGTCCCCTTTTAATTTTAGTAATTGTCCAGGTATCACTATCAAAAGCAAGGAAAGAAGCACAAACTGAAAAAACTAAAACCATGTAGAAACTCTTTTGAGAAAGAGAGAAGAATATAGTAAAGAAAAAGGAAAAGAAAAAAAAGAGAGTAAAAAAAAGAAGGAATGAAGGAAAGAGGATAAATGCCTTTCTAGAGCACATTTAATAAACTATAGTTGAGAAATACTGGCAAGTCATGTGGAACAAGACAAGGTATCTTTCTTCCCAAGAAAAATTACAAAATAAGGGTGATTCACCTAAAGTAGAGGACTACTCTTTCCCCTCCTCTTTCCCCAACACAAGAAAAAAAAATAAAATCCAGGTTTGCACTTCTATTTCTAAGGCAGTCCAAGTAAAAAATTTTGGAATGTTTCAGATTTTATGATCTATCTGATTAATTTTATTTACCAGAAAGAAGTTGAAGGAAGGAAGGAAGTCTTTCCTAGATTTCTCTGACTATGGTTTTCCATATCTATTGTGATGCCCAGTTGAGGGGTTTCAGGACCTTTGTTCTTGGATTCATGTGGAGAACAAAGTCATGTGTGACCTTTCCACTTGAAACAACATTTGCTTTGTGGTGTAAGTAACAGAAGGTCAGATTTTTTTTTTCCTCATTTGTGCCTGCTTATCTTAAAAGGTATCTACGAAATACAAAAATAGACAGTAGGTTCTAAAAGTGTGACCTTATGCCTGCAATAATTATTTGACCCAAAGTCAGGGGAAAAATATATTATTTTTCTAATGCAAACAATTGCATCCAGACCAAAGCTTTCAGTCAGTTAACTTCTTAACCAACAACAGACGTACCCTCCTTCCTAGTGAAGTGTGGATATTGCAAAATTGAAAAACTTATTCAAATGACACTGATACTTGCCTGAATACTAAAGTACCTGAGGAAAGCATAGGTTGGATTGTGTCTTGGCCACAAGACACAGTAGCTGAGTAGAAAGTATAGGCTGGGTTGTGTCTTGGCCACCTTTAACAGCCTAAGACTAATGTGTTTTACTTTTTTAGCTCTCTGATTTCAAATTTCCTTCACAAAGATGAAGACCACAGATTTTTCTTAAGAGCAGAAGAGAAGTGAAAATCAAGATTATAAAATGTTTCAGGTTGGAAGGGATCACAGTGGGTCATCTGGCCCAACCACCCTACCCATGCAGGATTATCCTGGAACACTTGGCACAGGATTGTGTCCAGATGGTTCTTTAATATCTCCAGTGAGGGACTCCACACTCTCTCTGGACAATCTGTTCCAGTGCTCAGTCACCTGCACAGTTAAGAAGTTCTTCCTCATATTCATGTGAAACTTCCTGTGCACTGGTTTCTCTCTGTTGCCTCTTGTCCTATTGCTTGGCACCACTGAGAAGAGCCTGGTCCATCCTCTTGACCCCCTCCCTTCAGATACTCATAAACACTGGTGAGGTCCCCTCTCAGCTGCCTCTTTTCAAGGTTGAACAGACTCAGTTCTCCCAGGCTTTCCTTATAAGAGAGATGCTCTTGTCCCCCAGTCATCTTCGTTCTCCTCTGCTGCACCCACCCCAGGAGCTCCATTTCTTCCTCATTCTGATGAGTACAGAACTGGACACAACACTCCAGATGTGGCCTCACAAGGGCTCAGTAGAGGGGCAGGATCACCTCCCTGGAAATGCTGGAACTGCTCTTCTTAATGCACCCCAGGATACCATTGATCTGCAAGGCCACAAGGGCACTGCTGGTTCATGACAGCTCATTGTCCACCAGGACCCCCAGGTCCTTTTCTTCAGAGATGCTTTTCAACATGTCAGTCCTCAGTCTATACTGGTGTGGTACTACACTGTGTATTATATATCATTATGGTGGTGAAAATGTAAAGAATATTTAATAAGTAAAGTATTTGTAATCTAATTATTATATGTACCTTGTCATGGATTAGGTCTTCAGTTGATTGATTCTGAATATTTTGTTTCACTGAATAGGATTGTGCTGGCTCTGTAAAATATTTCCTGACAAACAAAAATGAAACCATAATTCAGTAGCAACTTAGCACTGTAAAAGGAAAATCTGTATGTTTATAGAGCAATTAAATACTAATTGAATTCCCAGTCCTATCAATAATTATGTAGTTAATTCCACAGATATGAACTGAGACCAAAGAATTGCTACAGATCTTAAGAGTTAAGTAATTTTTCACTATCAAAGCAATAGCTTTTTATTTAGAATTGGTCATTCCTAACATATTTGTTTTCCAACCACGTAACTTACAGGAATGTATTAGTCTGAATGATTTACTGTTGCTCTAAGGGAACATTAGAAACCATACTTGGTCAGACCAATAGCCTATCTAACCCACTAATACATGTTCAAGAGCAGCAAAACAAAATGCTGTTTAAGGAGAGTGTGCAATTTTGGGCACTGTATTTTGTACTCTCCTCCCAAATCCATATTTACCCTAGTGATGTCATAGGCTACATACCTACAAAGCCCTTTTGGTATTGCTTTAGGGGCTGTTGTTTCTGGGTTTGTCTAACCTCCTTTTGAACCTGCTGATTCTGTTTGCCTCCACAGCCCTCTGTGGCAGCAAGGTCCAGAATTTGTTCACTGCAAAAGATGCACATTCTTAATAAATTGTAAACTGATTTAGTACTATTTCTATTGAATCCCCTCTATTCCTGGTAAGGTAGATTTGGTTAAAAATAGTTCTGTGCTTATCTTGCCCACTGTCTTCAATATTTTGTAAATCTTTATTTAATCCCCTTCTACCTTCTCCCCTTTCATTTGAAGAGCTTCCCCACCTTTTTAGTCTCTTCCTGTAATGCAGCTGTTCCACACTCTGCTCATGTGAGGAGCACTTCTCTGTAATGCTTAAATTTTGATTAAATTTGATTAAATTATCAAAGGCTAATTGTGGCAAAAACAAAGACCCAACAGGCTCAGAGGAGCAATAACAGGTGAAGGAAGCCCAGCTAGCTGATCAATGAAAAAGAAGCCAATTGCCTACTGCCAAGACTATCCAAGGGGAATGACAGATCATTGTCACTGGGGTGAAAACTGCCAGGGTCATCAGGAGGAAACTCTTTCCCCTGAATACATTGTTAACTGAAGGAGTGTTTTTTCAAAGAGATGTGAGACTTGATATGCAAGGGAAAAATAATTACCTGAAAATTATTATTGGCTATTTTAGGGATACTGTAAGAATGTGCAAGGCTTACTGTGGGATGTTTAGAGAGGGATCTAAGGTGGGGAGAGGCATCAAGAAGGATAAGTTTGGAATAGAATGTGAAAACTGAGGGAAGGGGGGCATTAAATTATAATTAAATTATACCCCCCTTCCATATCCCAAACTTTCTGTAGGCTCACAGTTTCCCCCTGCTTCATTCACTCACCTTCACCTCATCTAGTAGCTAAGTGTATCTCATTCCTATTTACCCTATGTACATAATTTTCTCTTCCTCACCATTAGCATTCCCCACCACCAATTTTCCCTTATGTTTTTAGCACTTTGGTATCAGAAAGGTTAGAACTCAATTATGTGGAAGAGTTTCCAGGGATGTTGTGCTGGTGCAGGGAACTACACTCCAAATATGCCACTCCCTTTCCCCTGCCCTTTCTGGTAAGGGAGGGACAATAAAGCACAGAATATTCATTGAAATAGCAATTTATTAAAAGCCAAGCAATGGAATAAGAAATGCACCACAATAACAGCGGTTCTTATTAACAACAAAAGTATGCAAAAGAGAAGATGTTTTACCCACAAAGGGCTATTTACCACCAGGAACAAAACCCCGAGATGGCTGACGCTTCCCATAGTTCTGACTCCATGCTGCCTGGACTCCTGGCTCGTTTGCACTTCACAGGTGTCCCATCAGCACCACAGGTCCATGGTTGTGGTCCAGAGAAAACAGGAAGGGAAGTCTGAGTGGCAGAGGGATGAGGTCTGCAGGGTTAATGGTGACAGCCCCTCTTGCTGGGGCAAGCCAGGTGCATCCCTGGTTCCAGCACCCCAACTTTTCCTGCTGAAACCAGCTCCCAGCAATGACCTTTGTGGTATAGAATAAACCACTGAGCAAGGCCACCAAGCTCCTTCTCTGTAACCAGGGCGGAGGTGCTAAGGAATAACTGAGAAAGTATGTTAAACAGGGCTGAATAGAACTGTGACGTTGCATGGCTCAGCTGCTGTGTTGTGATATGGAGTGTTTCAGGGCAGGCTGATAATAAAAAATGGTAACAAATTTTATTGCTGTTCACATGATAAAAGCTGCCTCGATAGAAGGTACATGGCAGCATAGAGTCCATCCCAAACACAAGAGGAGGTGAAAAAGTTATTGGTAATTGCATCAAAGATAGCGAAAATATGAAGTATTTCAGTGACTGTAGGGGACAAATCTTACTCTAAATAGCTAAGTAAAAGTCCCATTGATTTCACTGGGAATTTTGCCTCTGCAAGAACTAAATTATTTAATACTTGAAGTAGACTAGTGGTATCAGTACAAAGATAAAACTAAAGTTCTTAAGAATTTTCTGAATATAGTGTAATGCACCATCTAAGTCTGGTTTAGTTGGTTCCTTATTTTGCATAAGTAATGTTTAAGACTGCTTTATTTTCATTGTGTCTTTCATGAGAGTTTTCCTTTGTTTAGCACAATGTACACTTTACCAGATAAAACAGCAACCTCTGCTGTTATTTGAAACTAACTCAGTTTATATATATATCATTATGAAAAGTGGAGCAGTATCTATGACTCGGTCCCCAAACTTCAGAAATGGTATGTCACTGACCCACTTAAAACCTTGCTGGTTTTCATTTGTATCAGCAGATTTTGAACAGATTTCCCCAGAAATGCATCAAATGGTATTTCAGGGTTGGAGAAATGTTTGCAACTTAATAGGTTCTGCAGGTCAAACTCTACACATACCTGGGCCCTTTGTATTTATTCATTCCATTTCCCAGCTCCATGTGGATAACCAACCCTCCCATCCCCTGTGTTTCAAGGATTCACTTCAGTGTCTTCAGACTCTCCCACCAGTCATTGTTGTCCTCCATTTACCCATCTCTCTTACTAAGGATTTCTATTCCTTCCTAACTTAATGATGCTCATTGATCTCAGTCAGTATCCTCCATCTACATATTTTTATCCTTTAACATGCATTGGGCTCCTTTACTCTTTCATAAGAAAATCCGAGTGCTTGCAATGTGTCCTTTCCTCTTTTTCACAGATCTCCAGTTGTCCTGTTCCTTCTACTTCCATGTTGATGCCTCTTTGCCTATCTTCATTGTTCCAGAATACACTTTGGTCTGCCATTAATTACCAAGGAATAAATAAAGATGTGAAAAAAATTATGTGAATAAATAAAGATGTACAAAGTCTATTGGAAATTAGAAGAATGGCATCATTATTTTAATTATGGGTGATGTCTAACAACTGTTAGATTTCTAAACTAAAGTAGCAGAGATACTTGAGGAGCTCTGAAAGCAACTTGTTTTTTTCCAGTTCCAGTTTCCTGTTTATTTTCTTTTTAAGGATTTCCTGCGATATATTTAGAATATTATTGAATGAATGAGATGCACTGTTCAGAAGTTACTCTGGTACATGCACAGGTACAGGCAAGACAGAAGTGCCATTCATTTTTATATATGAGTCACTGGACTGAAAAAATAAAGCAGAAACAATTAGAGGTGGATTATATGGCCATTCCTGTAAGTCCAGCAATAAGATACTTCTCAGCATTCCAAGTAATGGAGATATTCAGGTGGAAAATTATTTTTCAGTTGAGTACATTCAACAATAATTTGTAAGCATGTATATAAAGACTGTACATGACTGCAAACTACAAATTTGACCATCCAGTTTAAAAATTTCCACTTTTGCTTCACTTCTTTTTTAGTAGCGAGCCCAAAACCATGAAGTTTACCAACCAAATACTTCTATCAGTAGCAGTGGTAGTATTCTGCAAGTCCCACAGAGACTACGCATCTTTAACCAAGTCAAAGACATAGCATATTTATCTCAGTAATATACTTCCATGCTATGAAGATGAAATATACATAAAAAGAAACAAAAAATACGAAACAACTCAAATTTCTGTTGTATCATCTTTATTGAAATAAGCTGTGGTATTTTTTGTTTTTAGAGTTTGGTTTGTGAATTGGTTTTATGTATCTTCAGCTGAAAATCTCTGAAAACTTATGCCCACTTAATAAATTAGCCTCATTTCACCCATTCAAATGTTAAATTTAATCTACAGAAAAGTTCAAAAAATTATGCAAAAATTGAAGCCTGGTGCAATTGAATTAAATGAGACTTATTTTAATAAAAGAAATAACAAGAAAATAAGTAATTTTGCCATCAGCAACAGAATATACTCATGGGATGATGAAACTCTGGCATTACTGAAAAAACATCAGTGGCAATGATCAACCATGGCCAGACATTTACAGCAACTACAGCAGATTACATTCTTCAGAGGTGGATCCAGTGTGTTTTCAAAAATTGGTCTTTTTGTTTTGGTTTGAATTATTCCTTTCATGCCATTTAAAGAAATTAAGTTTAAAAGAAATTATTTTGAATTAAAAAAATGGTTAAAGGGACAGTACTAGAAGCTATGGGTGTAGGAAAAAAGAGGAGATGTGAGATCCTCATCTCTCCAAATGAAACCACACAGCCCACAGTCACGTAGAGGTCAGTCAGTTTTATACGGGTTTTGATGACAATTTCTAGAACACATTTTTGCCCACTGATTCATGGAAAATTAAGAACATGACAAAAAAAAGTGAAGCAAGGGAATATTCTTGCTACTGAAATAGGATGAAATAATGTAAGTTTTAACTTTTAGGAACACTTGGAACCTTTCATTTAGGACTGGTTTAAATTAAACTGCCTGTTTACACTATTCCTCTTCCTGTCCTTCCTACTGACACATGTGCATGGCTGCCAGCTCAATCAGACACATGAGTGGATCTGGCTGAATCATTCTTCTCTCTGCATTACTTTTCAACTGGATCCAATGCCCCACTCTGATGAACCCCACATCTTTCAAGACTTCAGCACTGAGAGAACAGAAGAGTGGCCAAAGGGAGGGACTGCTTACAGTAAATGCTGCTGTCAACAGAATTTGCATTACACAATAGCCAACACAGCCCTGGCTCCAGCTTCCTGAACAATGAACTATCACTTCTTGGTAAAAGTATTCTGGATGTGACCTCTCCAAATGAATATGGCATAAAATTCCTCAGGCCCCTTTAAGAATTAGTATCTCCAAAGTTTCAATTCTGTGTCCCTCAAATACATTGGAGACATGTAACAATAGAAAAAAAGTACTTTTCAGGCCTTGTAGAGACATTTTAAAGCCATTGCCTCTAGAATGATGGATTCCTACACAAAAATATACCCATACATGCATTTCCTCAATGCTCTTGCTATTCTTGAACTTTTCTTGTTCTTTGATCAGTATTTCCAGGGATCTTGGGTATCCCTCCAAAGCCTTCTTTCCTTCTCACAAAACCTCTGGATGCTATTACACACAGTTAAAGGTTCCATCAAGAAAAATGCAATTTCATTACACTATGAAAGTGTTCATTTTGCTTTTACATCTTTGTTTTCTTTCCTTTGGAGGTTCCAGGCTCTTCACTAGCAAGAAGAAAATGGTTCCCCATGACTGTTTATATCACCAGCTCTTCTAGAGTATAGTGTGCCTTTTTACCCTTTGACATTGGATGTATATGACACAATGGCAGATACAGCATACATTGAAGCATTTAATGATGCACAGTTTTATAAAACTAATTAGTGTTATACAAATAAGTGCCTAAAATGTGCACACACATTCAATTAATGTATTACAATAATATATAGGCCTATTAATATTCTGAATTTTGAAACAAGTACATAAACATAAATTAAAAGTTACATATGAACTTAGTTTCATCAGTATTGAACTAAATCATGTCTGCTACAAATGGAGAAAATAAATACTGTCAATGGCATTTTCTTCTTAGCCCTATATAGATCTCCCTCACTGTTGTATCTGAATTCCTGAAGAGCAAATCATAGTATCATTTATGTTGAGTCCAACTATGAATCTAACACTGCCAAGCCTCCCACTAGAACATGTCCCTAAGCATCACATCTACGTGTCTTTTAAATACCTCCAGGGATAGTGAGTCAACCACTTCCCTGAGAAGCCTGCAGACTGGGAAATGAGTTACTGATATGTAGTTGACAAAAGACTTACAAAGTAGGGAAGAGACTCAATATGAAATCTCAAGTACTGGCTGTAAGCATTCAGTGGTAGCTTCCAGAGAAAGGGCTAGATGTGCCACAGAAAGCTTGGCTCCTACTTGAAACAGTCAATAGGGAAAAACCTGCTTAAAGTTTCGATGTCATGTGTGATTTTTTTAATAGCTTTTGTAGAATGTGTGTAAATTTCATATTGTAAAAGACACTTCTGAGTTTGCCTCTGGGCAATGCTAGAGAGAAAAGTCTGAAGTGTGCTTAATGTCCCCAGCTGAATGATGAGTGTAAAAGGTCAGTTTGGGTAGTATGTGATGATCTTGAAATTGATTTTCCCCTGTAATTTATGTTATCAATTCAAACCATATTAACTGGTTGAAATGAAGGAAGTATGCTATCTTGCACTACCTTCTGTAACAAGTGCGTAGAGCTTAAACTTAAAAAAGATTTATTTCATTCATAGAAATATAAATGCAAATACATTGAGCACTATACTTTTCCTGCTCTGTTAGAAACTTAGATTAACATTGCAATCCAGCTTCCTGTATTAAAGGGTACTGGCCTCTGCCATGTATTACTGGTTTGATACATAATGCCACAGATTTCAATCTATATTATACAGGCCACCATGTCCCCAGTTACTTTCACAGTATTATATGTGTAAATTTAAAAAAGGACAACTTTTAAGTTGCAATAATTGAATGTTCACAACCAGGAAAATACAAAATGTAATATCCCTGTAGCTATTTAATTTTTCTGCTTATTTATTTATGCTCTGTGTAAAAGTCCAGAAAGGGACAACAGATTCATTAGCACCATATATTTTTTCAGGCATATGTTGTTTTCCTGTTTGTTTTAATACCAGGGCCATTACCAATTACAGTTCTCATTCAGAGGATTCCAGAAATAGGTGGCATCAACAGTCCATGTCCTAGTCATCTTCTGCAGGCAGACTGGCAGAAATGTTGGGTGAAAATATTTACTACTGAATAACATATTTCAAAACTGATACTAACAAATGAATTATTCATTTACAACTTTCAGCCAGACCAATGCAATATAAGGAAAGTAGGATTTAAGGAACATATTAAAGATATTAGGAAAATTTCTGTAAAAGCAAATGCACTTAGAAACCATTTAACATGAGAATCTCACCAAATCAATAGCAAAATTCAAATGTCTATTTTTAATGTTTTTTTCCAGTCACACAATTGTGCTAGCCCTACAGTAAACAAAAAACCACATTTACCTGATGGTGTTATCCCACTGGAATAATTTGTGCAAATAAACTTTAGCACATGTCAAGGGCTGCAGGCTTAGGTCCAAAGCATGGAAAATTTCCAGCATCAGAAACAAAAGAATGTGTTCATGGAATAAAAAATGGGAAATGTTTTATCGTTTCAAGTAAACAGAGACACACCTAGTCCTGGATAAAATGGAGATCTGAGTCTAAAAACTCTTTTTTTAGACTGTGCTCAAGCCTCAGGAGATATTTACTTCGTAAAGATCCCTGTAATTCTGCTTGCCCACTTGTGTACATTCAAAACCTGGCAGGAATACACAATTTCTGTCTGGCTCATATGCCAAGGTCCCCATTCTGCAGAGTGAAACACAGGCTGCAGATGCTAAGAAGCAATGGGATGATACTCTAGTTTTTGTCCCATTATAATTCTGAGATTAAATGAAGGTACACACATGGCTGTGTGAAGTGGAAAGCATTCCTGGGCTCTGCGGTGTAATAGTTTTTTTAAATTCTGTGGTCACCTGGAGAAATTATTTATGTTTTCTTTTGCATACAAAAGAACTGGGATTGAGAAATGAAACGCTTGGATTTTAAAAGCAGTGAGGCAGAAGAAAGAAATCATGAAACACCAGAACACTGAATAAAGTATAAAATGAATGTTTTTGTTTTCTGTCCTTGAAAACGACAAAATTGCATCAAGCACCTCATACTCCTGAAGTCAAAAAGAAAAGTGAGAAAGAAACATCTATAGCAAATGTGCTAAAGAACTCATGAGTGAAAATATCATGGCCTTGAGTATATTTACATACATAGACAGGAAATGTCCATATTTGATCTACAGTCTGGAAGTTATGCTAGTTCGATTGACTTGTGTCTTAGCTTCCCAACCACTTCTGATTTTTCTTATCTTCTTCCTAAAACATGGAAGGAGCAGTATGCATTTACAAAGCAGAACTACAATAGGAAGAAAAACTGCAACCATAAATGAAGGTGGCGTATACCAGATGAATTGGTTAGGATCAACCCACTTATTCCAAGCAAACACCAGTGCATGAACAGTGCATAGCAGCAGGGCTAAATACCCCATCTTGCTCTGAAAAGAGAAAGAAAATAGCAAGCTATTTAATTTTCCCAAATTGGCAAAAAAAGTACTCTGTTAAGCAAATACAGAAATCTGGATGGGCCTTGACCAACATGCTCAAGTCAAAGGAAAGAAACCATTGGCTTTCAACTAAAAGGTAAGAACTGTAAGCCAAGACTGCAACTGTACTCCTTTATGCCACTGCAAAAGAAAATGGATGAGGCACATTTTTCAAGTATTGTTATGATACTTAGCTAAAATACAGAAGAGATTGCAGGTTATTCCTGAAACGTGCTCAATCCCGAATATCTCAATTTACACATGCCATCTGTATACTAAATTACTCTAACTCTGTGATAAATCATTATGAGTTCAAAACCAGATACATTAAGGGATTAATTGATTACTTGCAAAGGAAAATTTTAAGCTAAATTAAAATCACAAGCTCTGGTAAGTCTAGTACTGTGGAAAAAGCACTGCCCAACTACAGGAAACTCAAGTCTTTCATTTCACTCAGTGATAAATTTGGCTTAGCTTGTCTACAAAATAGGAGTAAAGAAAATTTACTAATAATTTTAAGTTTCTTGTCACTAAATAATCTTGTACTCATCAGTGAAGTTGAACACTGTCTTTCCAACTGCTAAATGTACAGAATATGATTTTTAAGCAGTAAGGTTATTTGTTTATAAAGTAAGTCCAACACAGAAGTATTACTCTTCTGGGTTTCTTCACCATAGTCATCAATCTTTCAATAATGAAAGTAGTCATGCCTTTGGAGACTTCCTCCCGACTTGTCCATATTCTCTGTACACTTATCTTACAAATGATGGACTTCATAGTGTGTAGAATATCAAATCAGGAGGTGGTGATTATACACTTCAGATCTGCTTTTAAAATATAAATCGAATCTTCAAATGCCAGGTACTTATTGAATTTTCCGATTTTGGTGTTTGAGGAGTGTTTGATCCAACACTTACTTAAGTCTAGTGTGACCATACTGATGTCAGCAGAACCACCCTGATTGTTACTGCATATGATACAAGAGAATCGAGAGCAACCCATATGCCTGGGTTAAGGAAAAAAGCACAGCTAGAGCAAACTCGAGACTGGCTGGATTTGATTATCCAGCATCTGTTCTAAGATGTCTCTTTCAGAATACACTGCGTCATATGGGAACAGCAATTGACTGGTTCAATGCCACCTGCTCCAAATTTGGCAGGACGCGGGACATTCCGGAGAGATAAGATACCTACAAGATGACTTCAGCACCAGAGCTAAGAAAAGGTCTCAAAGGGACAACTGCTGCTGGTCACAAAGTCAGGAGGAGAAAAAAAAAGTGGTAGAGTTGTTTTCCCATTTTATACACTGAACACACAGCCTGTTCTCCTGACGAAAGAGTAATGAAAAGAACATTTCTCACAAATCAGTTAACAAAGAGTACAGAACAAACTTTTTGATTGGTGTCACTAACTCTGTGCTTCATATTTCTAACTCCTAATGGTCTTAGCTGATAACACACTGTTCTACAAATGAGACTAACAACGTGCAGTAATGACATTTGTACACACCTGAATGTAGTGGAACTCTCTCCAGGTCAAAGAGTGACTGACAGATGGAATTGATGTTATTGCCAACAGGGCCAGCAAAGCAAGTCCCAGAATTCCTAGAGACACATAAATCTCCATTCTCCAAACATCATGTTCAATCCAGGCATTTTCTTTTTTTTGTTTGACCTGCCGAAAGAACAGCATAAAAATTACAGACTGGAAATTAATGAAATAAGCAAAGAAAAACAATACTTTGGTTTGAATATCTTTGAATCAAACTGCTATTTACTTCTGATGACAAAGTCTTCACTAGTATCTGTACAGCAAATGTGAGCTTCCAGAGAGAAGAATTTAAGACTTCATCAGTGTCACGGCCCAGGAGAGCCTGATTCTGAGGCCTCTTAACCTGCCTTCACAGCAAGGATAAACCTTGGTTGTGACAAGGAAAAAAACCTCACCTATGGCTAAATACCGTATCAGGGAGATTATAACAACAGGAAATATATTAACAGCACTACTTCAGGGAAGTAATTCAACAGGCCTTCTTAATAAAAATATCCTGCCAGGGTAGTTGTTTACCTTTGTTTTTTTTTAAAAAACCCCACAACTTGGTACATTTGTGGTTTTATTAAACTGCTGTCAAAGCTTCTCTTATTTACAACTACTTGCAACAGCACTTTGATCCTGCTAGTGATCACCATGGAAGAATATGTCCCAAATATGATCATTTCTGCATCTTGAAGATGGAATCTCAAGGAAATTTCTAGTAATCCATTCAAGTCAGATTACCAGTAAGGCTGATTTCAGAATTTTGAACAGGTAATTTGACTGCTTACAAGAATCTTAAGGATCTACTGACATCATCATATCATGCTTTTAGTATTTTTTAATCATAAAGACTTTAGGGGTAATAAAAACATACATTTGCCATCTATACTTTATATTGGAATATTCCTAATACTGCATTACTTATGGCACCCAAAGAAATAGGTGAGCACTAAGAATCCTCTGGTCACAGAGGACATTGGAGAGCTTTGCATGCTCCACTGGAGCTGGAGCTCCAATTCTCCATTGCCCATGAGTTAGAAGCATCATTGAAATCCTCTTTTTAAACCAGGTAGTATGTATCAGTCCAAATGTGAGCCATGAGTATTCACAAATTTAGTTTGTGCAAATACAGACTACCGTCATTTAGCTCATCCCTCCTTCACTGCTGGCTGATTCAGTTTCTAAAGGTGTCTAAACATGTTGTGTTCAGCGCTCAGTTTGTTTCTAGATTTCACTGGTACAGAGAAGATTAAGCTATACTAAACTAATAGTGTGTCAAAGACTTAAATGTTCCTCTGATATACAATTCTGTGCATTTTACAGATGGGAAAAAAAAATCCCAAATTAAGAAAAGTACTTGTTTAATATACATTGGCACAGCTGTGATGACTCTTGACTCTCTATTACATGCTTTTGCAACTAGGTCCTGCCCAATCCCTCAACAGTGCTCTCTGTGAATGTACTTGAAAACCAAACAAAGGCAATGAAAACGGCTTTCCTCCATCCAGATTTGCTTGAATGACCAAACCAAGGATTTTCTGAATACAGAAGGGTTGGTGTGTGTGTGCTTATCATACCTGCTGGAATGCCCAGTTCAGCAGCTTGTATCTGTATGATCTTCTCATTGGATAGCACAGGCTATAGCAGGCATGCAGTGTAGCAAAGAAGAAACTGAGAAGTCCAAACTGTTTCCTTGATAACATCCATCTATCCAGCCACTGGGGAAACCTTTTATACTTGGTGCGAAAGTACAGCTGGAAACCAGCAGCTAATATTCCTGGTAAATACACTAGTGCTAAAAGGGTAATTGAAGTCACTGGTAAAACTTTGTTTATGACAAGGATTGGAATTTTATAGAAAACGTTTTCCTTTCTGGTTATAAAAGGATATATGACATCTCTCATGGACGTGTAAATAAATGTTAATAATGAGATCACAGATGCTATCTTCATTGGCAAGTGCCACTCAGGGAACAGATCCTGCTTGCAGTGCTGTTCTGAAGAGTGTTCAAATTCACCAAAATGGTGTGCTTGATGTAAATCAAAAAGTGCAGCTGCTTCTGATGGATTGGCAACCTGCATATCCACATTCTGGAAGGGACAGAAAGGAAGTACAAAGTGAGTTCAAGAGAAGATTGAAAACTTCGGTAGTGATAGTATTTGCCTTTTACGACTAACTACAGTGAAACCCTATACAAAACATATACACTATTAAAAGACAAGGTAACTTGGAAACATAACATTTCAAACAGCATAGTCAGCACTTGAATAAGGCACTTGGAGTGTAGATTTCCCATTCTTCATTATCTGCAGTGATTTTAAAATAGATTTTCATTCCAGGAAGACAACTACACTGCAAGGAAGGAAGGATTACATTATGTGAAGCATCATTTCAGCTTATTATATAAGTTATAGATTTCAAATGTCAAATTTCAGCTATAGACTTAATGATGTAGCCAAAATACCATGCACAAGAAAGGATTAAAGGATTTTTTTTCTGGACTTTTTTTGCGTGAGGTGGAAAACTACCTGAGTGCAATGTTGCTATCATGAAGATTCCCCCAAAGATAAATTTTATATTCATGTGTAAAAATCCCAAATTATTTCTATGGAGTTTTGCTCATCTGGAAAGATACAATTAGCAGCTACCCTCATGTAGTTTTTAGCTGCTCCAAACTTTGTTTATTTTTTATCATGGACTATGATTAAATTGAATGAGATGTTCTTTATCTTTTTATATCTTCATGTCAATATTGTGATAACACTTCAGAAATATTCATGATATGCCAGTGTGATGGTAACACCATCTGTGGACAAAATTGAATCAAGGATTGCAATATTCTATCTGACATATGAGCTGCTTTTTCACAGAAACATTACCAAGTAGTTAAGATTTCCTGTATTTCTTCTTGGCATGATGTTCTGACCTGTATTCTGATCAATGGCACAATTACCACCTTCCCTCTTCTCCATTGTGGAAACTCCCTGCAAAACAAACACAGGATGTGAAACAGGTTTTGAAACACCATACTGGAACTTTGAAGCCTATTTTCCCTCAAATTGTTTTCTTCCTTGTCCTCCGCACATTTGCTGGAGAAGGTACAGTCAGCTAGGGAAAGGAAAGTCTGTCCTCTGAGAATGGAAAAAGCTCAGTTTATTTTCTGGGTAAAGAAGAGACTAAGAGAGAGAATAAATCAACAGAACAAAATTACTAGTGAAAAATAATATTTAAGCCTAATATCCCTGTCATCAGAGGAAATAATGCATTAATTCAAGTTTTTAAATGACAAAAAATTAGTTTGAAACAGCTTGCAGGAAAAAAACATGTAAAATGCTGTGAAGAAGGATCTTAAGTTCATGAGACTTGCTGATGCAAGAAGCCCATGGAGATGTTTTGTTTCTAATATATTTTAGGGTTTAGGATTGGTCTACCTGACAGTCATTCTGAGGCTTTAGAGGTGTATTCTCCCTTAAAGATTGTCAAGAAACTGGAGCTTCACTCATGCTGTTCCCAGGTATTTTGGCAATACTCATCACCACAAGTAGCATCAGAAATGGTTCTAAGCTATTAGGGATGACAAAAAATCAGATGGCAGAAAAAGAAGAAAAAAGGAAGAGAATTGATAAACTGAAAGAGATTTTTCTGAAAATCCTAGGATAGTAAGAAAGACAGTATTTTGAAGAGCATAAAATCAGGGCCTGCAAGGACCTTGCAACAAGGAATTCCCAGGTGTACCTCACACTGTTGCCCACTGCAGGAGAGGCACTGGCATCATTCTCCTGGAAGCTCAGAATGCCGTACCACAGAGTGACTTTCTGTGACAACTTTTGAGAAAATTACTAGGTGGCTCTTCCATCTACTTTCCTACTGAACAGCTGAATTACTAGATATTAACTGTTTTTCTAACTACTGATTCTTTTATATCAATAAATCTTTTGGGAAATTATATGGAGAAATCACACTTTTGACAATTTTTCTTCTTTTACTGTGTCTGGTTCCTTCAGTGGATGAGTCTTACAGTCCTTTACCGTCTGTTATGAGGGTTTGCTCTCTGCCAGGCCACCAGGCACTGAATGAAGCTGAAGTATTCTTTTTTGAAGTATTCTTTTCCTTAGTATTTCTCTTTGGATTTTTCCCTCCTAGTAGTCAGCTCTCCCTTTGAGCATAACCTTTCAGACAAGTGTTGCAGAGGAGGGTCAACAAGAGTTCTGTCTGAAGGTCAGGCTGTTAACCCTTCCCTACAGCGGCTAATGGTGTAGGAAAAGGTTATCCTGCACACAAGTATATCCTGCACACAAGAAAGCATGCACTGATGAAGGCACACTTCTGTTATTTTCCCCCCATTCCTAAGGCTAGTCCTGGTGATTTTAACAAATGTTTTGGGGTATCACATATTTTCATAAAGCCTCAGATTTTAGAATTTCTACTTCTACATGTTTCAATATACATAATCTCTAGCTGTTACAATTCAAAGAATAGTTTACAAACAGAACGTAGTAGGGTGAACTTACCTGTAAAAAACCCAATAACAAATACAGTGAACTTCACATCTATTTTTAAGGAACTCATAATATGAAGGGCAGTCACTGTTTTTGAGGCCTACCTTCTGGCTACTGTCTTAGAGATCCAAAAGCATAATTTAAGTTGGGAAGCTTTGTATGGAAAAGCCTGATTCATCCAGTTTTTCTGCTCCTATCACTCTTCATTCAGAAACTTTAGAAACAAAGAGTCCATTATTAGTTGCCAGTTAAAGGTTCATATTGATGAGGATGTAATAAATGATATCATGATGTGAACAAAACCCATGAGGAGCTAGAATGCCAGCTGCTGATCCTAAAAGCTGATTTATTGGTTCTTTTGGGTTGCGGTGTTTAATACAACATTAAATGCAGCACTAAAAGGTTCATGCAGCATAAAACAAGACAGAAAGAAAAAAGAAAGTGCATGCAAATGAATGAACATGTTCATCCAGGGAACTATGGGTTTCAGCCATGCGACTGCATGCAAGGAAATTCAAGTATCATAGCATCAAATTCCACATTTCCCTCATTTGCCTCATGACCATTGCAAGAACAGAGACTAAGACCCTGAAGACCCCAAGGGACTTGGTACAGGGGTTCTGACCTGGTTGAGATGGATGCTTGCCAAGTGATTCTTTGCAGGTGTGCTTGCTGTGCTGCCCCGGTACACTGCCTTCGCTCCTGCTGGTGAGCAGGGACACGTGAAGAGCGGCCTGTTCTGTACCTTACACCTGCTTCCCAAAGCAACAGGTCTCATCACAATAGCCTACGAATTTCCCCACCTCTTGGCCAACTGCCCCTCGCTTTGAAACAGACTATAAAAGTGACTTTCTAAGTTACTTTCTGAGAGTGACCTCCCCATGGAAGAAGACACCGGTGACCCTGTCTCATCCATTGGTAGCTATAAGCCCCCCTTCTTTTCTTTCTACTTTGTCTACTTATTCCCCTCTCTCTTTCTCTCCCTCTCATCTATCACATAACCCCTGCTGCTGGCACCAAAATAAAGGTGCATTGCTGTTGTGATTTAAACTGAAATCCCTTGGAGCCCTTTTTGCACTCTGAGATCAAATGGACCTCTCAAGACTCCCACTTGTGTTAGTGGATTGTGACAGCTTGTGATACCAGTTAATACGAAATTATTTCCCAGTAACAAAGCACAGTAATAGCCTTTGAAAACCCTGAAAGAAGAGCACCTACAATTCACTACTCAGTGTCTTATAAATTGCCAGAAAGAAGTCATGTAGACTGTACGTCTTTTTAAAGTACATCTGAAGAAAAATTAGGAGTCCTGCAAGACACAGAGTTAGTCACCTAACTCACAGCTGTTACGAAAGAAAACAGTTATATTAATGTCCATCCTCAGTGTGCATCCCTTCTGCTCTGGGAGGCAGCTGTCAACAAGGGAGGCGGGCATCCTGCTGCAGAAAGCCAAGTTTCCAGCGCTGTGAATACACGGTACTGAATTTTGTACCGAGACAGCACGCTCATTGTAACGCTGAACCATCAGGGATCCGCATCGTGCAGACATTATCCCGGGCAAACATCATCCCAAGACACTGGGAGGTTTTCCTGAGTAAGGGGTTTCAGGGCTGGCTCCACGTAAAAAGCAAAATGGGTAAAATAAACACGTTATGATAATAACGAGGAGTCGGTGGAAGAGAGGCGCGGGACAGTGCCTGCACCTCTCTCTCGGCACTATGGGAAAATTACAGCACGAAACTGCTGGGCTAAAGTGTCTCGTTTTCCAAGCGCCCGCTGCATCGTGCAGGACGCTGAAGGCACTCGGCACGCGAGCTCGTAACTTTCACCGCTCTTCAAAAATTCTGCTGAGCTCGCTGGAAAACCGAATGCAAGCCCAAAGGGTGGCAGCCGGAGAAGTGTTCCTCCTCGGCCAGAACGAACTCGGGGCACTTCCCTTCAGGGAGCCCGAGCCCACCGAGGTTTCCCGGCCTGGCCCGGCCCGGCCCGGCCGCGTGGCGGGCGGGGCCCGAGTCGGAACCCGCCGCAGCCCGGCCGGGCGGGCGCACACGGACACCTTCCCGGCGGCTCCGGGCGCGACCGGCCCCCGCCCGCCCGCGGGCTCACTCACCTCGGCCCGGCAGCCCGGCCTCTCCTTCCCGCCGCAGGGGACGGCAGCCCCGGCTCGGCTCTGTCCGCGGGGGGCAGCGCCCGGCGGCGCCGCTCGCAGGGGAACGCGGCCTCGGGACAGCAGCCGAGCGCCTGCCGGTCTCTGAGGAGAGAGGCGGTGGGGCCCGGCCGCAGCCTCCACCTCCCCTCCCAGCCCCGCCTTCCTCGCCCATCCCGCTCCCCTCTGCCCGGCGGGAGCGAGCCGCAGTGCCGTGCCCCGTCCCGAGCGGCGCAGAGCGGCGGGACGGCGCGGCCTCGGGGAATCCCCTTCGCCAGCGGCCGGCCCAAAGAGTGCCCGGCCGTGGGTCTGCTGGGCCCTCGGCCGGACAAAGGGCGTATTCACCTGCTCCCTCCCCGCCCCGCCGCAGAGGTGCGCTTCTCCCCCGGCGCCCCTCGTCTCCACCGGCCCGAGCTGTGCCGGCAGCCCCGCCGCTTGTGACGGGCACTGTGCGGTCACGACACGCTCCGGGCCCGCCAGCGGCCCCGGGCCCTTCGGATCCCGGGAAGCCTTCTGCTCTCCTTTCAGTCCGTTCTCGCTTCCCTGCCGGTTCCTCCAAACGTGTCACTCTCCTAACCTGACAAAATGTCCTATTAATCCCTGCTTCTCATACAAGCAGTCCTCACTTTCCCCCCCCCGCCCCCCCCTAAAATACCATGATCCTGTAATTATTTTTTTTTAAAAAATATTTATTTTTTAAAACCTGTGTTAGCAATTTTGAAAAGGCAGCTGTCTCCTGAAATTTTAGTCACACGGTAGTGTGAACTATCATTATCTTGTGAAATCTCTGTTTTAGTGCATATTTTGACATCTAGTGGCTTCCTGGCGTTGAAGAACGTGTCAGGAATGTTTTCATGCAGAGGTCATTGTATCCTCCTCAGGATGTCTTCACAGATTTGATGCCAAGTTCCATGTCTTTATCTTGGGAGGGGCATAGATTGTTCTTCTTCTTTTCAGTGGATGCTAAATGGACGTAGACTCCACCTGAATGCTACATCTGGAAGAAACGAGGAGACTGCCTTTAGAAGGAATAGAAGACAGAATAATTGTATCTCCTGTGTTATAACCTTAACTTTTAAACTTTTTTAGTTACTTTCATTAGCATGTTTTTCTGTGCTTTTCATAAAGGCTATTTCCCACGTGTTTTCCATTAGTTCCTTTTTTTGCAATGGATGCTAACTTTGATATGCTCTCACTTTGTGCAAGTGCCATTTGATTTCCCTCCCTGCTTTTTTTTTGCACGGTCGGTTTGGGATTTTCCCTGTTCCCATCAGCAGGGTGACGCCTGGCGGTGGGAAAGCAGGGGAGGAGGTTGCCTGTGGCAAGGTGTGCCGGGCGGTTCCAAACCCCGGCTAAGGAAACTTTGCAGTCCAGAGGGCTAAAAGCATGTTCCTAGTGAACTCCTTGGCAAAGCAGTCCTCAGAAGCCCTGGGGTAAGCTAGTGTTATGGAAAGTACATTTATACAACATAGCTCAAGATGCTGAGAGATTGCAGCATCTTGTCTTAAGAGTAGAATATTCTATCTTAAGGATAGAATATCCTTAAGGTAATCCTTAGCCTTTTCATAAAACACACAAGAGCTCAGCTCCTGCCTACTCATTCTCAGAAGATGAGACGAAAAGCCAGCCAAAGTGTGAACCTGGCTATTAAATAAGTACCTGGTAAGCTGTTCTGCACAGATGCTTTTAGGAATCTCTGGACAAGCAATCCCCTCTCTAGTCTGCATCCTGAGTACTATTAGGTGCCTGTCTGTGAATAAAAAATGGAAAACTGATTTTATGTAGGTGCTGACAAAGTGGAAATACATGCAAATCCTAGTGAAATCTTTTTTTTTTTCATGCCTACCCTAAGTCATGACTTCCACATCACTCAAAGTACCACTTAGAATGGTTACTGGAAAGCAAATTGTATGGCTGTCCTGCAAACCATGACACCCAGATGTTACCACTGCATGCTCACTGCTTTGAACTGGTATTTATGAGATGTGCTTTGTAAGAAGTCTGAGGCTGAAGGTCGGAAACACCACAGGAATCAGGAGTTTATTCAAAATTAGATAATTTCTCTTGGCACATGCAGAATGGGCATGATGTCACTGACAAGAATGTAAAGTTGTGCAGGTTTGGCTAGCTCCAGAGATTTAGAATAGTGTCTATATGCTTTAACTCTTGTAGGAGCTGGGGGAGGAAGAATAACACTTTTGTGGTTGCTGAAATGTGTCAGGGTTTTTTCCAGAGAATAAGAATACTCTGATGACACTGTCTTTGCCCATCTGTGTTTTATACCTTCTATATTCTGATCAAAGTCTGTGTAAGATGTTGACAAAGAACATGAGGGAATGTTTGATGACATTTTCTGGAGGAAAGAAATATTGCATAATTGACAAGATTGCCAGACAGTTCTTTAATCTTGATAACAGTTTCATCAGAGTTTTTACATGGAGAAGTCTGTGGTCAGGACAATTTGTTTGCTTCTGCAACTGCCCTTTAGACTAGGAGTTCTGAGAAGAACTTGCCAAATGGCTGGAAATGTGGTGCAGTGTTCCAGTAACACACAGACCTACATATAATCACACTAACAGTCTTGCTCCAAACTTGTTGAGTAAGCTAAGTGTAACCATTAGCATCAGCAAGATGACTACAGCATGCCCTTGGGTGACTCAGGACTGATGCTACAGAGGGGGAACTGGTGTAGAAAGGTGGAAATCATTCCCTGTAATTTAACCAAATGCATATGGGCTGGGTTCAGCTGGGTTGAAATACTTAAATGGTGACTGAGTTTCCAGGATGGCACTTGGAAGGCTCCCTAGAGGCTTACCAAGGTGGTAAAGAGCTGACAGCTCATTCTCCCTGGGGAGAGATGTGGGGAAACTGGGCTTGTTTCATCTGGGGAAGAAAAGACTAAGGGATGACATAGTAGCAACCCTCCATACTCGAAGAGAAGGTACAAAGGTAAGGAAGCCCAACTTTTGTTGGTAGTGCCTGTGAGTGTAAAAACAGTCAGGGATCACAAATGGCAGTTTGAAGGTTTACACTGGGTACTAGGGAAATATTCTTCACTGAGAATATAGTGGAAATCCTCTTTATGTCCATTGCTTCTTGTCTTTCCTTTGAACTCCACTGAGAAGAGTGTGGCTCCATATTCTTTACTGTCTTCCTCCCTCAGGTATTCATATTTAATGTTAAGAGCTTCCATGAGCCTTCTGATCCCCAGGCTGAATAGTTCCAGCCTCTCATTGTGGGAGAAGTGCTTCAGTCCTTTAATCCTTTTCATGATGACCTGCAGAGAAGTAATTTCAGTACATCTGTGTCTTGCTTGTACTGAAGAATCCAGAACTGAACACAGCAACACAGATGAGTCTCAGAGGGGCTGAGGGAAGGGGAAGAAGGACATGTCTTGAGCAGCTGGCAGTGCTCTTCCTGTTGCAGCTTAGGACTTGATCTGGTATTGACAGGGTTCTTCCTTTGAGTGGGACAATTTTTGCCCATGAAAATATGTGAGATGACACCAAGAGGACTCTTGCTCAGAATTCCCAAACTCAGCAGTCTGAACAGGAAGTGAAAAGGAGCATAAAAATGTCAGTGGAACAAAGACTCATGTATGAATTTGGGAAATTATGAAAGGATATGAAAACTCATTTTGAAATGCTATAAAATCTAACCTGATTTTGAAAATTGCAGCCTAAAAAATCGTAGTGTTGACTCCTAAATAGGAGTTGGGAATGGAAGTGGCAAGTGCCCTGTATTCATGTTGTGAGTAGGAGTTGCAGATGCAGCTGGCAGAGAATGCTTGTCCCTTGTGGACTAAGGCCATTCGAGAACAGAGACATAAGACAAAAATTTGTTTACTGTCATTTAATAAACTTCTTTATCCAAGGGAGTACGTCAGAAATATCAGATAAGCATACAACTGCTGTATTCCCTGCTGAATGAGTATGTAGTAAAGGACCAGCTGTTCTTAGTGAGTAACATTGTTAAAGTCAAACAAATTTCTTACTTGGCCTGGATTTATCGCACAAATCCTTATTCAAAGAAGTGGCACTCAAGCTACTTGAAATAGTTGAATTCCTCTGGAGGATTTAAGTCATCGGTGCCAAGTAACAGAAAGCTGAGGAAAATAACTCCAGTGAAAAACAAAGAGGCTCAAGATTGCTTGAGAGGGCTGTTCAATCTCGTCCAACACGGGTAAGAAACAAAATTATGTACTACTTGTCTTGAATTATGAGAAATCAGCAAAGCCACATGACACTCAAATAATATTTTTAACAGTGATACGTTTAGACATTGTTGAAAGTACAAGTAAAGACCACATGACCACAACAGTTAAAGTTCAATGAAATGAGTTGAAAAGCAACTCAAAGTAGAGGAAAATAGCAGTATTTTATTTTTTCATTCCCTGTAAAAAATTGCATTCTGGATTTCAAGTATATAATTTATAGACAAATTCAGAAAACTCTTCCATTCTTAATGTTTTGAGCTAACACTTTTCACAGCATTCCTTTGTGATAATGCATGCTATTTCTTGGAAGCAACACAGAAGAATTTATTTTATATTTAAGAAAAAAAATTGATTGAACCAGACGTAGTGATATTCTTTGGGTATAATGACATACTCCTAAAGAAATGCTTGCCCTTCTCAGTGTATCTGTTACTTTTGCTTACATAACATCTAAAACTGTACTGTTACCTCTTGAGGCCGCTGTGGTTCATCTCTGTGATGTCTTGTTGATTTCAGGATTTTACCACACACATGCCACTGGAGTATGGAGCTGTCTGCCTTAAAATACTTACAATAATGAAACTAGTGATAATAAAAATGACAGTAATTTATATATAGATTAACAACTACAACAACAAAGCCACAACCACCCTGAAGAATGTCAAGGCTGTCAAATGTAAGGAATACAAGAAAAGGAATAGACTCACAGGGAAAGGGTTGCTGAAGAAAGACAGAATATTCGTCATGCAGGTTTTTTTTTCTTTTCCAGGAAATCTTTTTGCCTAAATCTGATTATGTAATAGCAAACAGCAGTGATATATTTTCTGCTGTGGTATATACAGGTATTCATTACCTCTAATTGTTAAAAAGATAAGGTTTTACAGTATTTATACAAGAAATTAGAATGAAATTTTCCATTGAAATTAAAATGCTTTGGAACATATCTTGTGAAAAGTGTGGCTCACAGCTGTGGTTCTTTGATGGATTTTGTGGTTGTTGTTGTTTAACCCCAGCCTGCAACCAAGCTCCAGGCAGCAGCTTCCTCACTCCCCCTCTCAATGGAATGGGGAAGTGAATTGAGAAGATAAAAGTAAGAAAATTCATAGGCTGAGTTAAAGACATTTTGATAAGTAATAAAAAAGCTATGTTCATAAGAAAAGCAAAGCCACTTCCCATGGACATGCAGGTGCTCAGCCATCTCCAGGAAGGTAGGGCTTCATCAAGTGTAGCAGTGACTTGGATGCCATCACTCCAAACATTCCCCCTTCCATCTTTTCCCCCCGGCTTTATATGCTGAGCATGATGCCGTATGGTCTGGGGTATTGCTTGGGTCACCTGGGGCTGGCTGTCCTGGCTGTGCCCCCTCCCAGCTTCCTGTGCATCCTCAGACCACTCACAGATGGGGTGGTGTGAAGAGCAGGAAAGGCCTTGTCTCTGTGCAAGCTCTGTTCAGCAATAACAAAAATGTCTCTCTATTATCAACACTGATTACAGTGCAAATCCAAAATACAGCTCCATGCCAGCCATTGTGAAGAAAATGAACTCTACCCCAGCCACAACAGCACAGTGGTTTAGAAATGGCATTCTAATGTCATTATACTTCCCATGAGGAGTTACAAAGGCATGCAATGACACAAAATAGTCAAAATGTTGTAGCATTCCTCTCACAATCATATTCTTTCCCAAGTCATCTTCCTCAGAAATTTATCAGAAAATCTTGTTCCAATACCATATTTTAAACTCCTTACCATTTGTAAGGAATTTTTTGGCACTACACCTGCTGCAGTTTTTTTTCCTATCACCTTAGTGCCTACAAACATCAGTCCCTGGTGTCAGATGTGGTGCAAACACAAACCATGGGCACTGACACCTTCCCTGCAGGTCATGATGTAGGGTTCACATCAGAAAGAGTAGGAGACAGGTGATGCAAGCACACGGGGATGAAGCTGAAATGAACATGGTTTTAGAAATCTAATGAGGATCATGGTTTGGATGTCAGGCTGTGGTGATAACTGCCCACTGTGATGATAGCAGTCTCAACTGCTGGATGCCATTGTAATAGCAACAGCTTCCGAATTTTAAAGAGGGATTTGAAAGAAGACAAGGAATTGGCTTTGTCAGAATTTTTAAGTAATTTCTCGGTTACTAAGATGCTTTTGTGAAGGGAGCAGGTGAGAGAAATTCTTAAAACTCTGTGTTAAAGGTACTGAGGTACTTAAAAAGACTCTAGGTTTGTCAGATAGTTGTTAGAAATCTGATACAATCTAAACAAGTATGGAACAGAATCTGCTGATGCAATTGAAATTACTTAAATACTTTAATCAAGTAATACCATAATTAATTAAAAAATAATAAATAATGAAGCAAAGTTGTCTTCCATCCAATTTTGGGAAAGTGGAATTGTTGCATTAATACATTTATTATGGTTGACTGATTAGGGAATTGTTGCTCACATGCAAAGACTGACAACACAATTACACATGTCTTCAATGTGGAAATAATTGTGCTAATTAGACCTTATTAAGTTGGATATTTTGCTAGATTTGGAATTAACTTTCAACAATTTTACTGCTGATTGATATTATATATCAATTGTAAGTTCTTACAGCAAGAGTATTTTTAAATATGAACAGTTTTCTGGTTTTTGTCCAAAACTTAATACTGGAATTCTAGCTTAGGATTCTGACTGTTCAAGAATACTGTGGTCAAAATTAAAATGTTCCTGCCATTCAGAAGCACTGTTCTAGGTGACTAACTTCATGCTACAAACAACACTAGATAGCAGAAGCTAATTGTCAGAAATAATCCAAGAGATTATATCTAAAAATGAGATATTTGTTTGGACTTATTCCAACTGCCTGGGGCACTGGTCTACTCTAGAAGCAGAGCAGGGACTCAAAAAATAACTGGAGCAGGAAATGAGGCGGGGCTGGAACAGACAGGGAACCCAAGCAGAGAAAGAACAGCAGGCTGTAGCATGCTGCAGGTTCCAGAGAAAAGCTGTAAGCTTCCATCTAACAGCCATCCTGTCACAAATGAGCATTGCAGGAGATGCAGAAACTGGGTGGAGTGGTAGATGTACCAGATGGTTGTGCTATTATTTAGAGTTGCTTCAGCAGGCTGGAGAAATGGGCCGGTGTGAAGTTCAGCTAAGTCCTGCACCTGGGAAGAAATAAACCCATACACAGAAGAGGCTGGTGGCTGACCAGCTGAAAAGAAGCTTTGCAGAAAAGGCCTTGGAGGTCCTGGGGAGACACCAAATAAACATGAGCACCCTTGGAACAAAGAAGGCCATCAATCTCCTGGGCGGCAGCAAGAAGAGAATTGCCAGTGGGTTGAGGGAAGTTCTCCTTCTCCTCATCTGTCAGCCCACATCTAGAATGCTGTGTACAGTTCTGGCTTTCAGTACTTGAATGAGTCCAGCAAGAGCTGTCAAAGACAATTAAAGGACTGGAGCATGCTGACATAAGCATTGGAGTATAATAAGATGGACTATGTAGCTTGGAGGAGTGAAGGCATGGGGATATTTTATTTATGTGTAAATACCAGGGAAGCAGAAAGAAGAGACAGACATATCTTGATGACAGAACAAGAGGCAATGGGTACAGATGAAAAGACATACATAAAAGAAATATTCCTGATGGGCTGTGTTTGAGATTGCATTGACTGTGAAAAGACTGAAGTGAAACTCCACCCTAATGACTATGGGTGGTTTCAGGAACTGGGCTTGAGAGTGCACTAATTTGAATATAGAGGTTGAGTGATGACACAAGAGCTTGATGAGAACTTTAAATCCATATCAGAGGAAGTGTAGTCAGAAATCTCCTTAAGGGTAATTTTTTTTGTTTGGCCTGTACTTGAATTTTAGAGTAAAAGTCTGTTTTTCTGTTATTTTTCTATTTGTTTTGGCACACTTTTTTGATTAGAGTTATGGACCTGTGGACTTACCATTAATGGTCCTCTGAAAATTCTGTCTCTGCCAATTCTAATATCAATGAAAATGGAGGTAGGTAAAGTGTGGTGGAAGAAAAGATAGACACTGAACTGGATTTAATAATTGCAGGCTGAAAAATTTAAGCTTGGCAGTCACTTCACAAAGAGATGAGTCAAGACAGAAGCTCTTTAAACTACTTAATAGAAAAATTGCATATATCTTGTTTTCTATCTAGTTTCAAAAACAATATTAGAAGATGAAACAGTGTAGAGAAACCCAGTCTGAGCAGTCATACAGAGCAGCAAAGCTAAGGAAACAAGGTTTTCTTAAAATGATTTATTATTATAGTTCCCCGATTGTCAATATGGATCTGTAACAGCCCTGGCTTTGGCTTAAACTACAACATGATATTTTTTTTCCCCCCCAATCTGTGTCAGCTGCTAATGTCCTGGCTTACTTAGCCAATGGTTCATGAAAAAAACAGAGACTTCAAAGACAGGAGCTATGCTCCTAAATATTCAGGTGATCTACAAGGGGTTGAGCGTTGCTATTTATCCTTTATCCTCACTTAAGAAATCCCCTGTGATTACAAGCACTTTTTTCTTATTGCCTAAAATAACTCTCTGGAGCTTTGTGAATTCCATTCTCCAAGGCATTTATCTAACTTTTAGGTGTTGTGGTGCTTTGCATGCCTAAGAAACTGAAGTAGGCTGATATGCTTAAGGATGCCTTAGTGTTTTTGAGGAACTTGCCTAATGACTGCTGTAGTGCTATTTAATGAATGTTCTTTAATAAACTGGCGTGGTAAACTGTAAACCTTTTATCTTTCTAAGATACTCCTTTTGATTGACTCATTACTAAACCATTCCCAATTCTACCAACTCCTACTTCTTATAAATTTAGAGTTTTCAGCAAAACAAAAAACATCCCAATATACAGTACCAAAATACAACTTAGAGGAGAAAGTCAAAGTACTCTGAATAGATGTAATTTAGTATCTTTGTGTTTTATAGTCTAGTGTTACTTAATTTAGGGCATACATGTGCAATTTTATGTTGACAGAAATTGAAAATCCCAATTTTCATTCACTTAGACTGACTGTCTTGTTTAAAAGCAACTCAAATAATGCGTTTCTATATTATCTAAAAGTCACTGATATAAGAAATAATTGAAATAATTTTTTACATTTCAATAATTGTGCTGGTAAAGTTATAAAAATAAATTATAGTTTTTTTTGCAATTTTGCTAAAATTTGTGCTGAGTTCTGCTCTATTATTGCTGCTTTGGTGCTGAAGAAAAAAACCAAGTTCTGTTTTAGTATGTTTTTTGTACAGTTAATTTGTGTAAAGCATACAGAGTTATTTGTATCCCTAGGAAAAAAATGAGAGGTCAGGTTTTTATAATGCCATTGAAAGGAAGAGAGGTGTAAACCATTTAACAGATCAATAGAACAAAGTAAAATGGTGATGAAATAAGTTCTTCTGGTAGTACATTAATTTCAAATTCAAGTTCACACAGAACATTCAGATGTTGCAAGGATTTTCATAAATGAATAAATACTGTCTCAGTACTAGCTGTATATACATACAATTGGAATTAAGAAAAGGGCTAGAAATTATATAAGAGAAAAATAAATATTTTTTCCCATACAAGTCATTCTTCCTGCTCTAAAATGTAATTATATTGTAGAGTCAGAGGTACTAAATGAAACACTGAAGCTGTTTGGTGAAGAGTAGTGCATGTAGATTGGAATAAACAGCACTGCATTGGACCTGAGAAAGAAGTTGTCTTCTTTTTAAAATCGTGCCAATAATTTGAAAATGGTTGGTAGTGGTGCCTAATTCTACTGCTGTGGAGTTAATTCAGCATCACATCTACTTGACACTAGTGTTGTGTTATTGTTGGTGGAATTGTTCCTTCTTTAGCATCACAAAAGAACATGGCTTAACCCTATGGAATGTTCTCTGTGGAAATTCCTCAGTAAATTATGGGACAACTTAATTCATGTGTTAGATAACAGAATATTCCATACTGAAAGAGGTTGTGGTTCTTTAAAAATTTCATAAAAATACTCTTACTTTTACCCTTGAACAGCAGCACTTTATAGTGTAATACACAGGAGAAAAGTTAATCCATATGCTAGCAAGCCCTTTTTCTGCTAGAAAGGCTTTTGAGTTTTGATAGCGTGGGAAATGACAGAACTCTCTTATTAAATAACTTCTCTCCTTACTGCCATGCTGACCACTTCTACTTTCATTCACAAATTCATCTGGCTATCTCTCTGAAACACATAAAGTTATATTTTGGCTCAAGGGAAGAAACAACAGCTTCCTGTGTATTGTCTCTCCTCATCCCAGCTGTTTTCCATGTGGCCAGCTATTTCCTTCTTCAGAGCAGCATACTTTGGAAAATATATGACGTTACTCTATTTCTGGAAAACAGCTTCTACTTTTCCCCTCCATTCTTGGCCATGTTCTGTGGCCTGAAGAGTAAAACTTCAATAACAGTGTGGGGTTGTTTGTTTGTTTTAATTTTTTGTTGTTGTTGTTTAAGACCAAAAATGAACTGAAGAAGTAATTTCCATTATTTATTCCATAATTTATTGAAATTTCATATTTATTCAGATATTTTATCTGGGAGAAACAAGAAACTTGGATGTGGGTGACTTTATTTTGAGAAAAAACTGCATGAAGTCCTGTAATATGATAAAGAAAAGCTCTGGGTGAGGAGAAATAAACAAATACTCAGTGTTGTGTCTTATCTTGTTTGGATTCTCCAAAAGGTTCTTTTTTGTTCTCCCCACTACTGCTCTTACTAAATTAGCCACAGTGCCAGAACATGCCTGTATTCTGATACAGCCCTAAGAACTTCAGCTCGTGGCAGCCAAGATTTCTGCTAGTGATTTAAACTAGCACAAAGTTTTTGTAAGGGTGAAAGCCAGACCAAAAGGTCTTTGAGGTCAAGGGCAGGTATTTTGCCACTGACTTCAACAGAATTTGTATCTGATCCTTTGTAAGAAGCTCTTACACCAAAAGCTTCAAAATGCAGTTGGTGTCAGACTCAGTGCTTGCTTTCCTCTGAAGCTGAGCACTAGACAAGAAAGCAGCTGTGATTTCCATGGTGAGCATGCACAGTGACTCACTGACACTCAACAGCAGCACCTGAGGCACAAGGCTGCGTGGTTTTTTGGCTCCCTGGTTATTTTTTAGTTTATGTTCTACTGCAGTATCTCATGTCTGCTGTGCACTAAGGAAAGGAACATAGAAAGTTATAACTCAGTTGGTGTTCAATAACTTGTTAAGCTGCTGTCAAATTGTAACAAGGCGTGAAGTCTGAGCATTAATACAGCTACCACTCCCAGCAACAAATGGGAATTAAAATGTTGTATTAGTTATGGTTTTTATCGCAGAAGTAAATCTGTTTTAATTACTGAATTTGGTTAAGCCAGGTCCAACAAGAATAAAAATGCAGTGAAAATGTCTATTTCCTAAACTAACAGGATGACATGAAACAGCCTTCCTGAAGTAATAAACATTTAGAATTAAGCTATGAAATCTCTGTAATTAAATACTTCGTAATGGAGGCATAAAATTGCTGTGGAAGAGACAGAAAGGTGAGATAAGAAATAAAGCAAATTATATTTTCACTTAGGTTATTTAATTTTGGTTTTCAGTCATTGATTTTTTTCTACAATAAGTGTTTACTTCATAAATCCACTATGAGCAGAAGTCCACCAAGTCATCAAGGGTGCTGAAAAGAGAGGTGCCAGCATGTGAACCAGCATATGCTGCTCATCAATACTTTTGACAAATCCCAGAGCATAAAAGAGATAATTAATGCTGGAGGGAGATTTCAGACTGATAATCTTCCATGATGCTCGTATTTTATCTGGATGAGATGTATAAACCCCAACACAACAATGCATCCCAGCGACTTCAGAGTATCTGTTTTCTCAGCCGAATGTCTGTCCCCTGAGCCAGAGGCTGCCCGTGGGTAGGGTCCTGAGGGAGTATTTTTAGAAGGGCTGTGGTGTGGCTGGTGGGAGGTGCAAGGACTGGAGGGAAGCATCCTGAAGCAGGACTCTGATGACTTCCTTCTTGGCCACTTTCGACAGCTTATGGGATGCCTTTGGAAAAGATCACTGCTTTGTGTCTCTGTTTCCCCTCTTTAACATGAGGGTGTTCGTGCTGATACCTATGAAAATATTTTGAGGTCACTAAGGGCAAATACTACAGCAGAGAGTGATAGCAATTCCTGTACTTACCAGTCTTGGGGTGTGCTAAATTGTAAGCTTGACACTTCACTAAGTCTGTAGCACCAAAGTACAAATATTCCTGTCACTTGTAAATACTCTTCCTACAGGCTTGCACACTTCTCTCCCACGTTTTCCTTATTCATACCCAGTTGTATAGAGAAGGTGTATCCGTGCTCAGGGTGTTCTGGGATCTTACTGATTTCAATTAACTCATGTACTTTGTGGCAGCTAGACAGCAGCTATGCTGCTTTCGGACTGTGTAACATTTTGTTAATGACGGAAGAGTTAAGCCCTTAAAAAATGAGCAGGTGTACTCAATGTCCTAAAGCCAGTTGGTCTCAGCATGTGATAAACACTTGACTCTCTTTTGTGGAGGTACAAGTTAAAATAGTGTTCATCTCTCTTGCATGAATGTTTTTTTATGATTTATTAGAATGTAAAGTGGTTTCACTTGGAAGCAGATTTTGGGTTATGTCTCCTGGGAATAGTGGATGACTTGGGTGGTGTCTGTGAGAAAAGGCTGTTAGGGATTAGGAATATCTGATGGTCTGCCACTATGCAGCACATGTCAGAGCAGCCTTAAAATTATTTTAAGTGTTACCAGTGAGAGCTGGCCTGTAAGACTCATTCATTGCATGGAAATAATAGGGTAGATGGTGATAGCCATTCATCCTCTTGGCCTTTCTTTTTGCTTCTCTGCTGAGACCACCGAAGTGAGTGGAGACAGGTGACTGACAGTTCCATGATTTTTGAGGCTCCAAAATGCTGAAGGCCATTACAGATTACAGGAATCAACAAATGTAATAATATTGTGCATTTTCTTTGGAATTATTAGTATTTAGGTCATGAATAAACTCTTTGCTATATGTCTTTATACAGTAAAGTCTTCTCCAGTTGCATTTTAAGTGCTGTTGCTGTTTAAACTTTACATTACTATATTTGTAATAATAATCTATTAAATGTTATGTATGCCTTTCTATGACACCAAACAGCCATCATTCTGCTGTAAAACAGCATTCTGCTGTACATTAACAAAAGTGAATTTCAATAATGATGAAAGAATAGCTAAATATTAGAAGAAAACAAGTATATCGTGGGAGCTATTGATCTTTGGAGAGAAAACAAGTAGACACTAGCTCTTAAGTCAGCATATCCAGAGACTTCATATATTTGTGTTCAATCGAAGTACCTCAGGAGGGCTGTGAATCAACAGCAATGAACCTTTCTGTAACTGAGTTCAGAATAAAATAAATTTCGGTTTTTTTCTTGTCTGACCTTTTTCTTGTTCTTTATGTTGTCGGGTTTCTTTGGTTCTTGTTTTTTCTTTTTTCTTCCTTTCTCTTGGTTTAGACTTTGAAGATGTTGAGACTGAAAAGTTGTATTTGTATCATCTTGCACTTTATGATCTGAATATACTTTTTTATATACTGGATATAATTATTTTTTATTTGGAAGGTTTGTTTGTTTGTTTGTTTTTTATATTTCTATTTTTGTATTGCTTTTAAAAAGTAAAAATGCAAAAATAAATAAAAAAAAGCAAAGCAATAAGAAAAAGGTTTGACCACAAGGTGGCAATGAAGACACGCAAAATACACAATCCTATATTTGAATAGGAAACAGTTCAAAGGAAAAATCTTCTTCTCCTGAGCCTTAAGAATGTTATTGTTAAAGAAGTTTCCAGTTGGGTTGCATGTTAATGCACCCTGAAACTCCAAAAGAAGTTTGGCTTATTGAAGTAAGTTACTTCTTGGTAAAAGTCTGCTGTTGACTTGAGTGAACTGTGTGCAGGTCAGGAAAAGAATGGCTTTGCCTTGGCATTGTCTAATGCTCACAGAATAGATGACAGAGGGCTCGGATGGCTCGTATTGAAATGGAAACACCCAAGGCACTGCCCATCCATTATTCCCAGTGCAAAATCTGCATGGCTAAACAGCCTTTCTTTTGCTCTTTCGATGCTGGCTCTGCTTGAGAGCAAAGGAGGAGCCAGCACTTGACCTCTTTGGGCCATGGTGAAATCTCTGCATGCTGTGCTGCCGGCTGCAGCCCCTAAGGGTGTTTGGTTCACTGATGTCCTTGGGGCACATCATCTATGGCCCTTCCTCTGCCTGCCAAACGTTGGTCCAGTTAAGTAACACATATGACATTGCACTCTTTTGCCCCAGAAACTAATTTTGTCTTAAAAAATTATTTCATTTTTATACTTACTAGTTATGACTGTAGCTAAATAATCTAGTTTTGCTCTATAGAAAATAACAATTAAAGGGATAACTTCTTCCTCAAGGAGTATTACCCGGGGCTTACTTTCTTTTTATGTTCTTAAACTGTTCCTCACTTGCACAGAAATATAAAATTTGAAGAACACACACACATATATTAACATCATTGCTGAAAGACTCAGATTTTGTTTCTGGGTTTAGCCCACTGGCAAGGTCGAATTCCTGTAAATGTTAGCTTTGTGTTTTTCCAATGCATTTTCTCCTGAACATTAGTCAAATATATTATGGAAAGTAGGGACAATGTATACAGTGAAAGATGGCTTAATTTATTTGTATATCTGCTTTTCACAACTTTTAATCCATGGATCACTTGATTTATAGGACATCAAAAACTTTAAAACAAGCTATGACGTCTTTAGCATATAAACAAAGAAGTAAGCAAATGAAATAGTGGGGCATGTGAATTAAAAAACAAATTTTGAAGATTTAGCCTGATTTTTATTTGGTTGGGAATTAGAGTGCATTATGAGCACCTTCTTTTTTCAAAGCTGTATGTGGTTCTCCTTGTGAAGAGGTTAAACAATGCTGTTCGCCAGTACCCTACTGAATGTGTGATCCAGCCAGCTTAAAAAACTGACGGCCTGTCCTCTGGGAAGATGCATCACTGTGTGATAAATTTCTTTGCAAGGGAACTTTCATGCCATGAAACCCAGATTTACTTGGCATCACGTGATGTTCATCAGATTCCACTATTTTTTAAGCCTGGAAGTTAAACCTACAAATGTTGCAGAGTTTTAAGATGCTGTATTCTTAAAAGCCAATGGATAATTTGGTGTAGGTTAATCCCATTAAAATTAGAAACAAATTAGCTTGACACCGAGGATAGGAAAATCAATCCTTACTTTACTGAGAGAAATTCTTTATTTTCACACCAGGAATTGGAAAATGCTTTTCCTGACTTCCCAGGTTTTGGTATACATATTTAAGAATTATTTTTTTCTTCTCAATACAGTTCAAGACAACCAGAGGAAACCACTGACATGAAATACATTAAATGTATTTACTTGAATCACATATTTTTCTGAAAATAATTTTCCAGAATTTATTAAATGAGCTTGTGTCGTTTGGGTTTCTTGTTCTTCCAAGGACTCACAGCTGTAAATTTAGTAGATTAGCTCAGTTTTGAATGTTTGTGCAGTTTTGATGGCAATTGCAAATGCTTTATTAATACTTGTCTTAATTAAAGTCTTTGCAAACTGTATGAACCCTGAACAGATGAAATGAAATCAAGGAGACAGAGACATCATAAACATATAGTTAAATACTTGCAGATACCAATACATGGAAATTGCTATTTTTGTTAAGTTCATGCTGTGAGCTATACTTTTTGAGCTATATACTTTTATATATATAGACACTTTTTTTTTTTGTGTGTGTGTGTGTGTTAATCAGTCAGAGTAAAGGTGCCATATAAAAGTTTTAAGTAGCTAGCTGGGAGTATTGGAGTGTCTACTGAGAAACTCACAGCTGTTTTGCAGTCAGTAGAGCTGCTTCCCTACTGGAATGGGTGCTGGAAATGCCTGAATGTGGACTTAGATGGCTGTAGCCTCTTGCCTTAGCTCTGTGTGTACTATTGTGGTGCTCCCTCTGTGCTGTGTGGCATAGAAAAAATTGCAGCACTGTTGATTTGGCTCCCTGAGATGGGACTTTCTATTGTGGATCTTCTGCTGTTGCAGAGTTCTCTCATTAGATTTGGCTCTAAGGAAACATATGTCCATCTCAATGGCATTAATTTCACTCTCTCCCCTGTACTGCTGTTATCACTGCTGCATGTATAGAGCTCTTAAGATGCAGGAAGGATGTGCTGTGTGCATGTCCAATTGAGGCTGAATGTGACCAAGGGGTTGGTTCTCCCCATCAGAAGGAAACTCAGTGTTGAAATGAGCTCAGATTCCTTTAAGGAATTAAGGAAATGCCTCCATGTTCCTGACAGCACCCTTGCAGCAAATGGAAAATACAACTCTGTGCTGGGAACTACAAAAAACAGAAAGACAAAATACTGTGCTTTGGATGAGATACAAAATGTCATATTCTGAAATTTTACCCAAGTTTAAGAAGTATATATTTAAAAATGTCCCTCTTGTGTATTGCAATTAGCGGTGCAGAAACCTGCTGCCTTCTGGAAGACCAACTGCAGGGGATAAACAGTATTTCTGTTCCTCTATAGTTATAAAAGAAAATAATTATTTTAAACAACAAAACAACCACCTTCTTTTCCAGCTGCCAAAATTAGTGGGTGTAGTTTCTGGGGATTTTTGTCAAAAATGTTAAGCAGTCCTTCAGTTAAAAAACTATGAAGAAGTATTTGGTTGCACTGATACTATTCCATATAAACTTGAAGAAACTCCAAAATTTAAAGCTTTTGGATGAGGCTACTGGTAATCTGAAATTCATCTCTTATATGGTGGATAAAAAAATCCAATCATTTGGAAAGAGATTTATGTGGATGAAAACAGATAAATTTTCATATTTGAATGGAGAGGGAAGGACTTTCTTGTTGAGAAAAAAATAGATTAAACCAGGAAAATTCATGTCGACAGTTTCAGAAAAGGAAGGCAATCTGTGATATTTTTAGAGTTGCTTCAAATACAATTTTTATATATAAGCTGAAATGTCAAAAAGACAGTGATACTTGAATTTTAGTGAATTTCTTTGGGAAGTGTGTACTCAAGTACATGCTGTCCTTAATCTTACACATTAGGTACACCCCTTTTAGTTCCAAATGTGAAAATTACAAATCTAAACCATGGTTCTCTAAGTCCTACATATTATGGAATATATAAGGTCCAATTAACATTGCAGCTCTACTGCACTTTATACTTAGAGTTTGGATACTGTTTCAGCTACAGCTTTCCTTAGAATACATAAAAATTGTGCTGAGGAGAAATTTTCTCTACTGCCACATACACAATATCAGCATCAGTAATGCCAAGAATCAGCACTGGCTGCTGCTATGCTTAGCTGATAATGTCAGTTTGGCCATCATGCCTGGATTCCCCTTTGTGAAAGCTGCAGTGCTGCGGGCTGACTAGATGCATGCCTGGATCCAGCCCTGATTAGGAGCTTGACTGTGCTGTAAATTGTGCCTAGGACTGGAAACTTGAAAGGATGGGATTTGCAAAGTAAATGTAGCTTTTATAAGATAGCTGGAGCCCAGTCAGGGGTGGCAACCCTTATCAGTGGTTGTTAAAACTTCAAAGTGGGGCATAGAGAATTTCTGGGTAATGGTAGGTTTGAATAAATCTTTGGATAATAACTCCTGTTATTATCATTGTCCTATTATAATCTTTGTCTACAACTTTTGTTATACAAAGGACTGATGACTTAGCTTGTCCTGTTGTGTACAAAATACATCTCCTTTCAGGTTATCCTCCTTAGTTCATGCTGTTTATTTCCCTCTCAAGGTATGTAGTAAATGCTTTTCACTTTCCCCTGCAGACAGAAAAATATCTTCAATTAGATATTTATCTAAAGCTGTTACCGGCTTTAGCTGTGTTTGTTACATAATGGAATTCCCACACAGCAAAGCCAAGCAGGCCTGCCCTGCAGCCCCATCTAATAACAGCAAGAGGTGCACATTAAACTCACAGTATGGTCACATTCCTTTCACAGTAACTTTTGTACATTATCACAGGACTAAAATAAAATTAGAAGCCAAAAATGTTATAACCAGGAAAACAGCATATCAGAGGGATAAAGAAAGAACAATTTAGAGCTATCAATTATGAATATTTAATGATAGCAAGGTACTGTTTTTGCAGAGCTTAGCTGGATTCCTTCTTGCCAACAGGAGCATCTAATTATTTATTTATTTTTTTAAAAATGAATTCTGGTTTAAACAATTACTAAACCCTTTTGTCCAATTTCTCATGTTCCTTCTCATACCCTTGGTACAAGACTTCACATTGAGAGCCTAGAGCAGGCTTCACCTTTCTTCCTATTGAAAGCTTCTTACACCTTGGGAGATAAAGACCAGAATGGAAAGAACATACAAATTCTAAGTGGGAAGTGATGTGTTCTTTTCAAATGCATTTTACTTAAAATATATCCTAAATTGTTGTTAGTTGTTGCTCTTTCTAGTTTTCAGATGTTGTCTGATTGATTTGTAGATCTGAAATCTGCAAGGCTGTTGACATCTGCTGCTTTGAGACTGAAACACACTGAATACTACTAATTGTTCATTGAGCTGTGGAGCCTCTTATGCAATTAGGCCACTTTTTTTGATGAGAAAATCAATTTTAAATTAAAGGACTGCACTAGGGAAAGGTGTAAGTTAAAGGTTCTATCTAAAAGGAAATAGGAAAACTATACTAGAACTGTAGTGCTTTTTCTTGCAGCAGATCTGAAGAGCTTTTATCCCTGCAACACATCTCAGTACCTGAAGATGAGCTTTTTGCAGAACATGGTAATTCACTTTCAGAAGTTTAGTTACATTATTTTGGAGTTGGTGTGATTGTTGTGCTGGTGATAAGACAGTGTTTGCAGACCACAGGGTATGTATGAATGACAGCAGAAGTATAAACAGGACAACTGAACAGTGATGCTCAGGGAATCTTATTTGATGCACTCACGTGTTATTTAACTGCAGAAGTTTTTTTTCCTAGAGAAGTACAAGTTCATTTTTTGCCAGGAGAGTAAATGCAATTGGTACAAAGAGCACCCTTTATGACATCCTGAGGCCATGGTGTTTTCCCCCTCTTTATTCTTATGCTGCCAAAGCATGCAAGCAAGCTCAGACATAGAGCTGCCAACTGGGTTACTCCCCTTTGTAGAAACTAGAGGAACCTGAGCTGACATTCCTTCACACCTCTTCTAGCTGATTCTGACTCTCCTTTTTACCCTTTGCTTTGCTTCTAGGTGGATGTGAGATGCCTCTGCTTAATGTCAGGTGAAGGTGTGAAACTGGGCTCAGTATTAGGTTTGCAAGCTCCTTAGTCAATCCCCCTATGTTCTGTCTGAAGTTCTCAAATGATCTTTTCAATTTTTATCATTATTTAATCTGGCTTATCTTGACTATGTTAACAGATGAGTTCACACTGATACATTAAGATTCTTATATTTAGGCTGAGCTGTTTGAATCCTTGCCTGTAGTCATGGACAGATGGACTGGTAACAGACAGATGTATCAGTGTCCAATACTCATAAGATGATCCTCTCACAATGTCAGAGATACTGACCTTTCCAGGAATAGAATGTGTCTCACTCACATGCAATCTATTTGATCTGCTGAGAAAAGAAAATATAATGATGATGTGAAAAGGTTGAAATGCATCCTTTCAGTCAAGGTATTGGTTGGTTTGAGTCAGAAATAGTTATGTATGGATAAAAACTTGAGAACTACATAAATACAGGCATATCTGTGCACATGCAAGTATGAAGCATTTAGACTATGTGCTCTTTACATTTCCTAATCATGGCAAACAGTATGTATAAAAGAAAGATTTTTGTTCCACCTAAAGTTAACAGAGAAAACACTCATCTCCTTGGGAAAAAAAAAAAAAAGCAGCATTATTTTAATTTGTCTCAATGATGGTGCTTTCAATTAATTATGCAAATTTCCTGACACAAAATGAAAACAAAAAACACTGGAAAGACCCTTCAGTTCAGTTCAGTTTAGTTCAGTTCAGTATCTTCTCCTTTAACTAGTCTACCAAGGACTTTTTGTTTGATATCATTATAATACTGTTTTCAACATAGAATTAACATGGTATTATCTTTATATTTGACATACCTTTTGTATCTAAACCTGTTTTAAATGTCATTTCATGCACTACATCACATAAAAGAAGTTGCAAAGGGATGCAAAAGGTATTGTCGTGTGCACTCGATATGCTCTCTCTGCCAGATACTTTTCTTACAGACAGATTATTTCTGCACAATTTGGCTTGGTGAACTACACTGAATGTTGAGTCTTACAGTCACAATTCAGCAAGTTTTTATGTGCCTGAAATGTAATAGTCTTGTTAGAGTAAATAAAAGAAATACCACCATCGAATAGGTGCTACCCTTATTGAGATGTGGAAGGCAATGTACCAAATTCTTATATAAATTCCATCACTGGGTCTGCTTTGTTTCTTTTCCTTTAATATTTCCTCATATTTCTTTTCCAACAATAAGTTTCTTCTGTCTCTTCTTTGGTGCACAAAAAGGCAGGAGAGGCTTGATCTAAACAAAAGTACTCTCTCTCTCACCCAAAAGTTCCTATCTGGAACTTGTGTCTGCTTGAGTCTTTGAGCTGTGCTAACTCAAGTTTGTGGTAACAGACATAAATTACATTTTGTTGTGCTGCTCCAGCTGTGTGCTAAGGGGATTAATTTCAAGGCAATATATATGTTTCTGTCTCACTGTTCTCTTTGACTTCTGGAATGTGAGGGCAGATTTAATTTGCTCTGGAAGGGCTGGTAGGGAGGCAGAGTGACTCAGTTTCTTATTTGTGCTCTGCATTTTCTTTCCTCCCTGAGATAAACTGATCGACAGCTTGGGTTACACAAGACTCTTTGTAGAGAAACATTGACGCAGTCTTCCATTTGTGAGTGTTGGTCTCAACCTTGTCAGGATGTAAACCAATAAAAGAAATATTTGTGAAGCCCTTATCTGTGTGCTGAATCATTTTTCTTTGTGGCCTTTTGAACCTGATGAAACCCATAGAAAAATGTGGTCTTAGACTCTTGTCTAAGGTCATCTCTAGTACAGGCACAGGGAGCAGCAAAGGAAGATCAGGAGGGGCCTCATCCCTTGCTTAGCTGAACCAGGACCAAGAAAGACAGGGTGCCTCATTGCATGGTTAGTGGCTGATAAGTCTGGGGGTTATTATGAGTAAACACTAAAGTAGTTTGTGTAATTTATTTAATGTCAAAGAAACCTGGGCGTTCACTCAGTTTCAAGCCCAAGTGCATTTAATTTAGTGTACTGTTATTTTATTAGAGAAGCAGATAACTTCCAGCAGCTTGCTTATGTGTCTGCACTTAGAAGTGGTTGCCTTGATTGGTTGGAAATTCTAGAATGGCAATTTTGGTTATTACTGTGCCTAATCCTGATCCAACACTGCAAATATTTTTGCTCATTGCATTTTGCTATTTCAGAATATGGCCTGACCTGCAAGAATTGAAAATTTGAGGAAGCGTCTTGGGGACCATAAATACCTTAATCTTAAAGCTACATCTCGCTCAAAACCTTCATATAAATTAGGATATATGTAGATTGTGATAATTTAATATAGAAAATTGTACTTTTTAGTTTTCAAACTTGGTTCTTTAGAGGCACACTTTTATTTATTCGTGCACTAGCTCAACACCTTGAATAAACCAGAAGTGCAATCAGTTTAAATACAGTCATATTGACGTGCTATAATGGATGGTCCCAGTGAAAAAAAAGTCACAATGTATTTGCAGATGAGTAGCACTGGTGATATTCAGAAAATTATATGGAAAGCAGGAGGGAAAAAAGGCTGTACAGAAAATTGTGTACCTGTGAACAAGTCCTGAAAAGGGGGTGCATGGGACTGTCCTGAAGGAATATTGGATGAGCATGAATACAAGATACAGGAAGACGCTGACTTATGAAGAAGCAGAGTTGCTATAAATAGTTCAGTTTAGGGTCCAGGGAAGACTATTCAGTAGGAAGGTTACAAGGTGGGAAGGATGGGAAACAGGCCCAACTTCTGAGTACTCTGTTGAAGAGTAGGACATCTGTATTTCTGACGTGTCATGAATGTTCCATGGAACAGCAGAAACACAGCAAATATAATAAGATTAGTCAAATTGTTGGATAATTTATACTTTTTATGATGTGCAACATAGGAAGGCTAGTAAAGTCACTAAAGTGTTAAAACATTTGTCTTATGCCTTCTGTAGAAGAAAGAATATGTTAAAATTGCAACATAAAGGTCTTCTTAAACTGGAAATGGAGAGAAAAGAGGGAGTCATGATTCCAGGAAGTGCTTTGAATATCAAAGGCAACCCTGAATATTTCATTTGCTTTGAAAGGACACTGATCAAGCTTTGAATGTTTCATTTGCATTAAAAAGGGACAAGAATACACAGCTAAGAGAAATCATCCAGGATTGGAGGAAATCAGCCAGCAGATGGAGTAATTTGATGAATTCTGCACCCTTAGCTTCTGCAGCAAGAGTTTTTGGGTGAGTATTATTTCTTGAGCTCCTAAGAAGAAACCATTTTGCTGTTAAAATTTAGGTGTGCATTATTAAGTGTTTCACTGTTTGCAATCCAGTTAAAAACTTTCTAATTAATTGTGTAAATTTTATCTTTAGAAACTAGCATTTACTGTGCTTTAAGCTTTCATGCTCACATAGGATTATAGGGGAAGTTTGTGTGAAGCTGAGAAAATGGGGATTTATAACCTCTTTAAATGTAAAAAGAATTTATATGAAACATCTTCCTTGGGACAATCTGCACACAAAATAATGTTTTTAAGGAACATGTGTGCTTCTCTGGTGAGGCAGGAGCTGGCCTGCGGGCTATTAAATGCAGAAATTGGTGCAGTGAACAACCATCCTAAAGGCAGCAGACCATGAAAATATCTTACCATGAAGTGTGTGGAATGAAGCAAGTTCCTGCAAGACTTTTTCGTCTGGTCTACTTGACCTTAGGATCAATTGGATTGGAGCAGAGTCAAACCACAGCTAACCTGACTCTTTTCCTTAAATAAGATTGTTTGAGAGTTTGGCATGAAACTGTGCCTAAGTCCAAGAGTTCAGTTTGATGGCAGCTTTCAACTTTTGTTTTGTAACTCCACCCCTCCCTCTCCCCAAGCCTTTAGTGTGGTCTCTTTGCAACCACAGAACACAAACTTTGTGAAGTCTTTATATCATTTTTGGAGGCTCTCATGGATTCCAAAAATCTGGCATTACTCTGTAGATAGGCATATAATTTATGAATCTCATCTTGCCAACCTGGAATTTTTTAAAAAGCAAAATGTTTAGATTAAATTCAGGAAGAGAGATAGTGGTGAAAACCCCAGTGCTTGCTAATACAAAGAGTCAACCTGCTGGGTGGAATTAGCCATTGTAACTCCCAGTTCTCCTCAAAAACATTTTGGTAAGCAAAACCAGAATTTACAACTGAGTTGTACCAATTAATAAAGTTCATTCCAGAAGTTTGGAAGGTACCTGTGAATGGCACAAATTACTGCTCAATTTATTTGATATATTATGGCACAAAGGTTCTTGCCAGAGCCCTTGGCTTGTAAACTGAAAAAAACCCAAACCTCTTATTACTCTAATTAGACACATAAATCAGGTCAAATTTATTCTATTTTGGCAAGAGATGGACAGCTCGTAAATACAATTGTAATTGTGCTTTGTAGGAATTTGGAGGAATGCTTTGTAGCATTGCTTCTGGGCACTAAAAAATGATAGGGCTGGTTGGGAGTTTTTTCCTAACCCTTGAAGGGAAAGGATTCAGTGCTCCTTTTAAGAATCAGTTTAAATTGTTGTATATTAACCCCTCATTAGGGCAAATAATAGATAATTACATTTCAGAATCTTTTTCATTAAAGAGGGAAAGTCTTTGCTACTCTTCCATATTCTGTTGTTCCCTGTGAGTTATATCATGCATGCAACAAATTGAAAAGCTTTTTGCAGCTGATGTCTACTTCTAAAACCAATGAAAACTTGCTTTCAAATTATGAGAATGCACTGAGAACTGTGTACATAATATGTGTGCAAATGTTGCAAAAAATTCTTTGCTATAGGATAGATGAAATACAATTTTCAGGTTTAGCAAATGACACTGAAATACCTAGAACATTAATGCTAGGAAGTGAAAATAGCTGAATGTGCTGGTTTGGGCTAAGGTAGAATTATTTTTGTACACAGTAGCTGGCGTGGGATTCCATTTTGGATTTGTGGTAGGAACAGTGTTGGTAACACAGAGATAGATGTTTTTTGCTGTTAATGAGCAGCGCTTGCACAGTGTCAAGGTCTTTTCTGCTCCTCACCCCACCCCACCTTTGGGTGGGTTTGGGATGCACAGGGAATCAGGAGGGCACGCACAGGACAACTGACCCCAGTGACCCCATGGACATCCCAGACCACATGGTGTCATCCTTAGAATATCAATTTGGAGGCAGAGAAGGAAAGAGGGATCTGTGCACTGCTCAGCAATAACTGAAGTATTTCTGCAATAGAAACCCTGTTTTCAGCACAAATCCAAAATGCAGCTCCATGATAGGTACTGTGAAGGAAATTAACTTCACCCCAGCAAAACCAGCACTGGGTGATTAAAATCAATGTCATTATTGCACTAAGCACTGAGAATTGGTTAAATGAAGGTATTTCCTCTCAGACTCCCTGAGAAAAGAATGATGGAAATTATTATTTCTACCAAGATTAAGTAAGCCTTAGGGAGATTCCTACGTCTGTAGTAATTTCAGAAAATGGAGATACCCCTAAAAATGAGAAACATCTCCTTATCCTTACCTTGACACTATTAGGCTTCTAAAGCTGAAATGGTATCATATTTGTATTAAAACAGGCCATGCAATGTCTACTTTCTATCACAAATTAAATGCCATTGGTGTTCTAGTTCCATTTATGGTTCTGGACTTTGAATTTTAGTTAATCTGCAGTACTCATTGGACCTGTCAGATAAAGGCCAGCTTAGTGTATCAGCAGCAATTTAGGCTTCATCCTATGTAGAGAAAGTTTCAAGCTAAAAATTGAAGAGAAAGGTTCAGAAGAGAATGGCTGCCTCACATGTATATATACACCTCCAAAAATATCTCTGTTAGTAACTGAGGCCTGGATTCCACCTATTTTGAGCTGCCAAGAAGTCTAGCATGTTCTTAAATAAGGTGATATGTTTAGATATATCACATCAGAATGAAGTCCCAAAATATTTATGTCACTGAAATACCCAAATCCTCTTCTTCCTGAAAGTGATACTATTTATACAGACTGCCAACCACAGTGTTAGTTTCCACTGACACACCAAAGTTCACACAGACAAGTATTATGAAATTATAAAAATATACTTACATAGAAAGAATTTTATGTATTATAAAATTATATATATATGGATTATTTATATACTCACATGCACCAGTAGGCAGAAAGGCACATAACATTATAAAATGTAGCAAGAACTGGGGGGAAACAGTTTGCCCACTTAGAATGAAAAAGAGCAACATAGATAAAAGGAGCATTCTTTGACTGTTGTCAAAGAACTCATTCAGTTTTAGCAGAAATAATCTTTTAATACCTTGGCCATTTCAGAAATAGAAAGCTGAACCAGAAATAGAGGAAAGCAGAACTAAAGAAATAGAAGTTGAACCAACTGACTGATAGTGAAGGTGTAGGGGGTGAAATATCAGGTAGGTTTTCGTTCAAATGATGTCTTCCAAAGTTCTGGTCTGACATCAGTGTGATTCTAATACACTTAGCTGATCTTATTCAGTGATGTCTCTATACAGTGTAGAGCAGGCAGTTTACTAAAGTTTTGGGGATTGTAAGGTGTGAAAAAGAATACTGAATGAAAAGCACTTTTTAAGGAATCCTAGTCCCCTTGAATCTGATAAACGGATTTCATAGTTGGAGACTTAGAAAAATAGCTGGAGTTAAATCCATATATTTCTTTTCTGTATTAATTTCCTCTCTTCTTCACTTTGCATATTTTTCTCTCTGTCTTTATTTGCCCTATTTTTGTGTATTTATTTGCCCAGTGTTTATTTTAGTGTCTGCCATATTAATCAGCGCAGAGGAACTACTGTGTTCTGTGTTCAGTATACAGGCATCCAATCACTGAGAGAATATTTTCATCTGTTCTCATGTTTAATATTTTTTCTTGTGTTGACACAGTTTGTTTGGTTTGATTAAAAAAACAAAGATAAAAACAGAGGAAAGCTAAAAGTGTTTTATAAATAATGAAGGGGATGTGTTGACAACCCTCTGACAGCCAGAGTAGGAAATACATAAAAAATTTTAAATGAAAATACAACCCCATCAGGACATGAACACAAAGGTTTTTGAAGTATGCCACAGACACTTTATCAATTACTCTTAAAAAAACAAATGGGTTGGTTAATACCTAAAAGATGCTAAAAGTATTTTTTTGGGTGACAGATTCGCAAAGTGCTCTGTTAATTGAAAAGGAATGGAATCTTAATCACAGAAAGTTGCAAGTAATATTCCTGACACAGAACAGTAATATTTTTAGGAGGAAATACTAAGAAATCAGAGTACTTGCTGGTGAGTTCTAGCTGACTCTAAGAATTAAAGGTGTCTGCAGTGTCAGAATTTTTAAAACACGAGTCTCCTGTTACTCTCTTATGAAAGTCCTATTCTCTTTCAAATGTAAATACTTCCTATTTATATGTTAAGGACTTAATTGTCCTTATCATATAAATAATGAATATAATAAAATATATATAAAAACCTTATATAATAAATATAATAAATATAATAAAAACCTTTATCTCCCAGTTGTCCTTGTGGAGATAAAGTTCCTATTTGTGAACACAGTGACCCTTAGATAAGATGGGTGCAGTATGTTCCCCAAGTTTACATGGAGTAGGCAGCAGCAATCCAAAGTCATTGTATTCTCATATCTTTAACCAGAATTTGATTAGAAGCATATATTTTGAATTCTGAATTTAACCATCCCTTCTGTAGACAAAACCTGTCCTAATTTCCTAATTAAATTTGTTCATAACCACATTTATTCCAGTGTACTTGTTGCATTTTGTTGTGTTTTGTTTCTTTTCTCTGGTGTTTGTCCTTCTAATGTAGACACCCATCTTTTTCACTCCTCACTTTGATTTTACTAAGATAAACAGGTCAGATCCTTATAGTGTTCACTGTAGTACTTGTTTTTCTGGCCTCTAAATCATCTCAGCATCCTTCCAGTTTGAATTCACATTTTTTGAAAAGAAAGATGTCCACCTAGATAAGTTCTTGGTGACATCTGGTAATGTAGCAGTAATTTTCCATATTCCCACAGGAGTGCTGATTCATCTGATATAACCTAGGATCATATCTGTGCTTTCCATGAAAGCATTGCAGCACAGGAAAATTGTGTCTAAATCTAACCAACAGTTCAAGACTGCACTGTTCTTTTCCTTCCTTATTAGCATTTCCCTACCAATGAGCTCTCAGGTTATGGCAGAAATACTTGTTATGCCCTGACTATGGGTCTTTGTACCTTTTCCTATATAAATTCTATTTGTTTCCTAGTACATAATTTCTTCCCATGCAAGTTTACAGTCATCCAACCATATAATTTTTAAAATTATTCCACTGTTAGAAAATCTCGCCATGTTGTGGTCATTAATGGTGACTTCATTGAGAAACTCCGCAATAATGACAACTCCTCTTACAATGACAACCTGTTGTTTTCAGAACAACTGACTCTATCATTTCAGTCAGGTTTTGCCTACCTTTAATTCTTATAGTCCCAGCCTTTATTTTAACTGATGATTTCTTATAGGGTGAACACAGGAAAATTTCTTGAAGACAACTTTGTCCATATCTTTTCAGTCATAAAAATCACTTATCATATTGAAGAAGGGATCTGGCTGATTTACCATTAGTAAATTCAAGCAGGATTTTTATATCACATTTTATTTAGCTTCAAGACTTAATTTTTAATGTTACTGCACCATTAACCTGTTGTTAATATTTTAATTAATAGTTGTTAATTAATAGTTGTTAATTTTCCTTGCTTACATTTAGAAGTTTTATATTTGCTATTGTACAGCTGTATGGAACAGTCCAATTTTGATTTATTAAACAACCTCTTTGATCTTTGCCTTGGATTTCACAACATCATTTTAAATATACACATTATGCAATTGTCATTGTCCCACTCTGCTGGGAATCCAGGAGTGCATTTTCTTTCTGTTATTAAAGTCAAAATGAATACTGTGTTTCATTGTTATAGATTTTAGAGGTTGAGGGTATTTTTCCTCTTACAAGGAGTTAAATGGGACCAGAAAATAAAGTATTCTGAGGCTCTCTTTACTAGCTGGATAATAGTTTTTGGAGTGCTACTATTCAAAAATTTACTCAATAGATTGTAGAAGTGCAAGAGAAACCATGATAATGACTCTGAGAGCTTACTGGATTCTATTTGAACAGACTTTCAATTAAATATTGTTAAGAAAACATTTCCTCCTCATTTTTCAGTTAGTAACTTTCAGTGTCTCTCATGCCATCTGATCTCTGCTGAGCTCTTTAGTTCCCAGACCATTTCAGTTGTCACAATATATTTTCTTTTAAGCTTCTTTTCCCACTTCAAGATCAAGAAATGTTTCTGTATGCCAGATTACTGTGTTATAATAACTCCTACATTCCCTTTCACATGCTCTCAATCTTCCAGGAATACCATTGCTCTGTTTTTTGTATCATTGGACTGCTGGACAAACAGAAATTCAGCCCTCTCCAGAATTAGGCAGAATGTTTTCCATTATATATAATCTGTTCTTGGAGATGGGTGTTAGACACTGCATGTGAAGTCCAGAAATCAGATAACATGATTCCTGTGGACAGACTTCAGCTGTGCATACCCCAATCATCTGCTGCATATTGTTCTTCTGTCTTTGTACATTTCTGGGAACAGAACTGGAATAAAACCCTGTTTTTATGTCCAATGGGACCGACCTTCTCTTATTCAGATATGTGGAACCCTCTGGGCACAGTAATATTATTGACCCTTAACATAACAGAATTAGCCCCATGGCGTTCTGCCTTCCTGTGGGATGTGTCTGAGAAATTAATTTAATAGGAGTGGGACACTAACAGACAATTACTGCAGTGGAACAATTGACAACAGTGTGGAAACTCTGATGCAGTGGACTTCTTTCCTCCCACAGTTAAAAGTCTGGTTTTCATTTTACTTTTCCTCCTGCAATGTAACATCCTGTCTTTGACATGTTCATAGATCAAAGGTATTTTTTCCCCTGACTGGAGTCATAATTTGCTCATGTACTGTTTCAAAGCTGACTGAACTCATTTTTACCATGGTAGCTGTAGTTAGTCTCTGTGCCCTAAATCTGGGATGTCCTCTCCTACATTTGACTTTCAAGTCCTTAGCTAGTTTCTGTGTTTGACACTGCAGAGTTGAAAGTCACCATTGTGCTGGGAAAAGAAAGAAATCTGCCTGCCATGGCAATGGAAAGGTTGCTGAACAAATTTCTCTGGTGGCCATCTCAGGTATGTAGCCTATAGAAATCAACAGCAGGAACATTCAAGATCTCAGCCTTAATGCCATTAGAAATCCATAATACTGTCAAGCTTGTAGTTCTTTGGTAGAAGGAATTTTAAATTGAATTGAACAGGAATCAAACTTCTCATCTAAGTTATGGATAAATAAAAGATATGTTATATAAAATAATAAACCTGATGCCTTAATAAGGCTTTCAATTTTCATGAGACAGATAGAAACTGATAGGTGAAATTGAATCTTGAACCAGGTTCCAAAAATAAATGATGAATATACTTCTAATAAGTGATTAGAAAGACATAAACAAATGGTATACAGGGAAAATGGGAAGGGGGAAAATGGGAAGGGGGGAAGTACTAAAGGTAGAAAGTTAGAGAAGAACATAACTCACAAAGTAGTTAATTATAAGTAGGATGCCAAAGGATGTCTGAAAAGAGGATGAGAGTTTAATTATGGTTGCATAAAACTAGGCTGCTTCTAAGGGCAATTAAGGAAAATAGAGGTCATAAAGGGAATGCCTCATGTGGGCTGTTCACAGAGATATATGTAAATTTGAATATTGTTGGTCAGACAAAAGAGTAAAACAGTTTCTTTACATCAGGGAGAGTTTGCATTATTTGGGAAAATTTTCCAGTATCTTGGACTCAGTTGTCTGCAGTAAGCATGGAATGAAAGTAAGAAGAAATCTATAGAGGACATGTGGCCCCAATAAAATCGTAGCAAATAATAATATAAAACTGTTTTAGCATTTTATATCCTTCAACTTTCATTCATGAAATTAATGCTAGAAAACAAGTTATAGTCTTTTTAAAAGGTAGAAGATTATTACATTGGAATTGGTTTAGAAAATTTAAATTGAAACAATAAAGAAGGTTCATAAATATGCTCAGTTATGGCAGAAACAGAAGTTATGAAGCCTGGTGAGTGATGATGTAAAGTGCACTGTGATCTTACTGTGGGTGTACCAAAATAGCACTGCTTTGTGAGAAATCAAGGTTCAGCAGTCTGTGAGATTTTAGAAATGAAGCACCTTGAGAATACTGAGCAAGGGAATAGCTATGTGAGCACATGAGTCTCACATACATGGAATTCCATTTCTCTTAAAATTCCACCTGATGTCAAATAACCTTTTTTGGTCTGTGTGACAAATAACTTGATTTCTGTAGAGGGACTGAAGATTTCTGTAGAGGGGCTGTTTCCTTTGCTTATGCTGTTTTGTGTGTGAAAAGATTCAGGGTGAAGGTTAAGTTGAACACATGAATTGTGTGGCGTGATCGTGAGATCACCAAGTTCTGTTCACTCATTAAATACTTTAGAAGAAATATCCTTGGATTGAAGTGTGCTCTTGCAAGATCAAAACAAGTGCTGTTTTTCATCTTATCTTTTAAAATTAAATCCTCATAATTCAAGTGGATTGAGAACAATCTTGTGCTGCTGTGTTGCTAAAAGCATAAAGGTAAGTGGAGATAATTCTAATGTCAATTCAAGGGATTGCCTACCTCTCTTCAGCTTTCAATTTCAAGCCAGCTCCCATTAGCATTCAGTAAATACACCCACATGCAGGGAGACGTGAGTTGTGACATCCAGTGCTTCCAAGCTGCAAAGCCAGATGCTGGAATGGAATTCAAGAGCCTCTTAAGGTCCTTAATTTGTTTCCATAGGAAATGAGGGCTGTCACATCCCTTGGGTTTAAAACACAGCACGTGTGGGAGTTGTTGAAAACAGCTGGTAGAAAACACTAGAGAGAGAGTTACAGATGAGATTTTCTTCTGTGTTAGGTCTCTCTCTGAAACAGCTGCTCAGAAAAAGAAACTGTTTCCAAGGCTCACACACCTGAGCTGGATAGGTGGGCAGAGAAAACGGGATCACTTTTTTTTCTTTTAAACAGACACTGGATGTGCATTTATATTCACCCCATTCAGAAAAAATGTTAGGTTTGTTCAGCACATTTCAAAGTACCTCTGTAATATATAGCCATATTCATATTATATCCTAGTTTCCTGCTATTGGGGAAACTTTTATTTTAGATTAGAAAGATGAAGCAAATAGATCTTCAGAGAAAGAAATGCATTTCCAGCTCTCCACAGTGTAACTAACAAAGTATAATAATAGCCAATGAAGAATCTAGCATCAAGAATATAGTAATAATTTCCTAATTGCATTTACAACAGGTGTAAATTAAATAAGTAGATAAATGAAGCCTGAAATAAACAACCCTATAGGGACCACAATTAATATAACAGATGATAGGTGTAGAAAAGAGTTGTTCACAGCCCGACCACAAGAAAACCTTCTGCAGGGAAAATGTGTTTTATAGCTCTCTTCTAAAGGTAGGCAAAAGGATTTGGGCACAGCTATGTCTCCAGTTTCAGAGGAATGCATTGAAATGCTGCTTGTAAAGTTGAAATTATATCGAACAACTCTCTATCAAGGAGTGCTGAGCCCCATGAAATATTGTATATGGCAATAAACCGAGTAGAAAATGAAAGGAAGAATCAGCACATTAACAGTTGGTTAAATGGGCTGCTTGTCTGCCGATTAGTAATTTAAAATGATTAATCACAGCAATAAGAAAACAATCAAAAATCAAAGAAAGGCTGTGAGAAGAAAGACAAGTTTTTCAGTGGCACATCATTATAAAGGACATTGGAGTAAAGAACTCTGCAGGACCTGGGAACCAATGGCAAAGAGGCAGAAGTAGGTGGATACAGAGCTCCAAAGACTGTATTCAGCAGATATTAGTTTTTCATACAGACACAGATCAGAAGGATAAATGGGAAGTAAGGGCCTTTCATGGGAATGTCTATTTTTCTAACTGCACTCACAGAGTGCAGTAACCAGAGCTTCTGTGACCTTCAATTTGTTTCCATACTTATTTTATAATGTCCATTTATTTGGTGGCTCAGTTCCTTCTTCACATGTTCATAATTGTTAATTCCTTCCATTTTCCTTGTTATAGCACAAATATTTCTAAGAAGAAAATTTTAAGTGTAAAAGCTCTATGTCATATCTCTCCCAAGGAACTCTGTATGTTCCAGATGGTTTTAACCTGACCAGTGAACATTTTTTGCAACGTATATTATCATCCCAATTCCCTTTTATCTGTTTTACAGCCATTTTGCTTTTAGTAAAGAGGGTCAGAATTTGAGAAATTGTGCAGTGTAAAATTTTATTGCTGAGTACTTCCACTTTAGCAGTTGTTTCTACACAGGCAAATTGTATTAAAGATTGAAACTGCAGCTTCACTGGACTTGGCATATTTAGGAAGAAGGTAATACTTTCTGAATGCAGACTTCTTTTTTATCTGTATTGAAAGAAGAAACTCATTTAGAGGCATATGTTCATAATCTTGAGAAATCCTATATGCCTTGTGTTAATACTACTGGTAGAATTGGAAGGTAGTTGTGGGGAAGACTCCGTTTAACTGACCTTGAGCAGGTTATCAGTCAATGTTTCATTCAAAGTTATAAAATAAGTAGGATCAAGAAAGATGTTCATTTTACAAGTTGAAAATAATTTTGCCCAGTTCCTGAGTCTTGTGTTTTGCTTTAACACCCACAGTGGAAAGAGGGACACAATCGACATGTTTAGTAAATTCTTTAGATGATATCATTAGAAAAGCTGTTCATTTTATCTGTATGCTTCAAATAAATTGTTACATCTCTAAATACGTTCCTTTTAAATGCTATTATTAACAATGTACATTAATTTAAGGAATTTAAGGAAAGGCTCATTCTACCCTAAGAAGTTAAGAGTATTGTAAATGTCTGTGTTCTGTGGAAAAGCTAAGGGTATATGCAAATCAAAACCACATATTTTCTTAATGGGGGCTTCCTCAAAGACCACTTATTTTAACATTGCATTCTGTAAGAAGCTAATATCTTTTTCAAAACCTTTTAAGATTTCATTTTTATCCACATGATCAAGTCTGTAGGTTAAATTTCAGAGAGTGAACAATCTGCCACGAAAGGCCAACTCATCCCAGTACTACAAAGCTCCCTTTAGGTAGAAACAGAGAAAAGCTTTGATTCTATCAGTCACTAGGGAACTCTGTGAGATCAGGACAGGCTGGTGTTACTCTGACTCAGAAGTTCATACATGACACATAAGTGTGTTATCTTATCTTACTGGGGAGATTATCTCTGAACCTTTGGAAACAACTAAACAGTGGGAAGTGGTACCACTCATTACAACAAACTAAAAAATACCTTGAAGATTGGCCTGTTTTAGTAGGTTTGGTTGTGTAGCCAAAGATGAACAAGACAGCAGCTGTGCTCTGTTGTCTCAGGTGCATTTGAAGCAGTGTTCCTCTTACAACTGTTTTTCACTTGTAAGCTTAATTCTGCTTTTTCCAAGTTCTTGCTCTCCACTGTAAATTTGTTACACAGTATTCAAGGAGGTAAGACCAAAGGACTTCAAGGCAAGATGACAAGAAGGCACACAGCACCATTCCAAACACACAAGCTACTGGCCTCAAGGAAAACCCTTCTAAGCTCCTATGGAGCAACATGCTTCACAGGTCACCTTTTGTCATCTTTTTACATGTACCTCTAGGAAAATTCCTTCCCCATGCACAGGTAAGAGTCTGGGAAATAAGTTAAAGAAAATCTGTATATATGTGTTACTTGACACATTACTTAACTCATCCCCTGATTACGCCAAGATGATTTAAAGGGCAGAAGGGCTTGTTCTAAAAGGTTCTCTCCTAGGGTCAAAATTTTTACAATTCTGAATTTACCATGTGTCCTGGGGTGACTTTATGATACTGGTATCCCCAATCGTCTGGTTTATGTTATATATTAAGTTCTGCACCTTTAAGACTGGCTTTGAGAGCAAGAGAGGGGGAAGAAGAAGCGCACAGTGTGTTAAGGAAAACATCACTCCCCCACATCCCGGCTCTGGACTGTGGTGTCTGCAGCACGGAC
>NC_031769.1:21834876-21902698 GCF_001522545.3 Parus major | reverse complement strand
GGGGAGGGGCATTTCTCATTTGGAGTTTTCCTTCCTGATTTGCCCTAAACTAGGACACCATGTCACCTATATGCAATAATTCTTTTAATGTATTTAAAAAGGTTATTCCAAAAATTATACATAATCTTCAAAAAGATAGCTGAAAATTCAACTTGACATCCTTCTTCCCTTGTCTGAAATATGGTGCATCATCTCTATATTTTTCTGCACTGTATGATATCCTGACAAACATTCCAATGTTCTAGAATAATAAAGATAATCTGTATTTTTCCTGTTTAAGATCCCAGGTGTGAGATGGCTCATGTTCTATTTTTGGAACGTTAGTAGGATAGCAGCCTGTTATAATTTATTCAAGAGGGAAAAAGGTCAATCAAATATTTTTCACATTATGATTTTTTCTGGCTTTCAGAGGCAGAATTATAACCAATAGCAATATAAGCAATTCTACATAATTTTCTTCTCACTCAGCTCTAAGTAGTATGTACCAAAATCAGTAACTCATTATTCCTCTAAAAAACAATTTGGAAAGGCTCAGAACTGATGGATTCAAAGTATCTCTGAAGGCTTTCTTTTCAAGAGGCTGAGAGTTTGCACAGCCAGTGCTTTTATTGGACCTGTTTTTCTGAGGAGTATGATTTTAAAACCTACAGAGGTGATATTTTTCACTGAGCTTTGAATCCCCATGGACTGTGTTAGCCTTTTGCTATGCTGTGTGCTGTTAGATACCAAGGTGATGTGGGGCTCAAATTCTTTGTCATGAGCTAAACATTAGATTTCATCAGCAAAACATACTGAAGGGAAATACATAAAGGTTTAGAATGCTGCAAAACAGCTGTAACCCACCAAATAAAATTAAGAGACCATTTTCTTGGCTGTGGTCCACCTCTCAGAAATGTTTGTATGATCACAATTAAAAAAAGAATAATCTATTATTTATTGATATGCAGACAATGAATTTTAAAAAAAGATCTATTAAAGAATGAGAGGCATTCTTTAAAAAGCAAAATAAGTAACAGACTTTTATTTCTCAGCCAACATTTGGAACCTTGCAAACATGTATTCTAGGATTTAAATATCAGCATCCTTAAAAAAGAACCATGTGGCATTTCTGTTAAATTCACTGCATCCTCCTTTTTTGTATTGTAACTTTCTGTTTTTCATAAACCTGATAGGTATGAATCATTTAACTCTAAAACAAATTTGAAAATTAGATTTATTTTTGTAATATTTTTCTTCAGGAAGAAAATGCAGGTAATAATCTTATGCACCATCTTTTAAGACTCTCTACATCAAAATGTTAATTGAAAATTCAAAGTATCTATTTTATACCTAGAAGATCTTCTTTACAAATTGAGTGAAGTACCACTCTGAAATGAGACATGTTTACATGCAGATACAACTGAAAATGCCTAGTGGGTCCTCTGTAGTCACAGATACTGGTTTAGCAAAGCCATGCCTCTTAAAGCGTGCATACTAATAGGAGATACTCTTGGAACCAAGCTTGCATTTGCCTTCACATTTTGTAGCATAAAGGTCTAATTCAATTACAGCTGTTAAGGGCAAGCTCTGTAGGACAAACAAATCATCAGGAATTGCAACAAGCAATGGGTTTGCTAGTTGTGTTTTTTGTAGCATATATTTTTCTTTTACAGAAAAGATGGCAATACAAGGCATTTTAGTGAACCCAACACATGACAAACTGATGATTTTCTCCTCAGCAGTTAGTTGCACAGTCTCCAATAAAATTTGATAGGTTTTTGGTGTCTCATTTCTTTAGGAAAACACAGTTTTTTAACACTGTGGATACAGGTTACATACGTGTATATATGGTTTTAGATACATGGAACATGCTGGAGAAATTCTGTGGTAAATAAAGTACATCCATGCAGCAAATTGAAACTGTCCTTTGCCCAAAATAACCACTGCAATTTAGTCTCAGAAGTTGTGAAGGAAATCACTGATTACCATCCCGGACAGACCAAATTAGTCTGGCTTTATCCCTGTATGGAAGCATTGCAACGTAGCAGGAGTGGAGCAGGGCAAAGCAGCTGGTGCAGAGGAGCTCCCACATCTGGATGTGCAGAGGAGCTCCCACATCTGGATGTGCAGAGGAGCTCCCACATCTGGATGTGCAGAGTGTAAGGCTTTTGCTGCTCTTGTACTGGGTGCTGTGCACTGGACCCCACTAACAGCCCCAGTGCCCTTGCTGGTGTGACCCAGAACCACTCTCAAATGTGACACAGAGAGCAGCAAGTGAAACTGGTTGGGAGAGCCAGCTCAAAAGCACTTTCCTGATCTGAACTGAAAGGCCAATGTAGATATATCTTACAAATCATTTGTAGGATGTGCCCTCTGACAAGACAGCACCTTTGAAATGCTTTTTGCACTGCTGCTTGTGCTGCTCTGCATGCACAAGCAGCAGTGGACCTGCTTCAGGTTCATTGTGGAATGAAAACATCTAAGAAAATAGTGCATTCTGAGTGCAATACCTTAGAAACATTCCTGATTTCTCTGAAATGCTGCAATTCCCCAAATTTCTCTCTTAGCACCCTTAGATAAAATGCCATTGTTTGACTGTAGTATGCTGTGTGCTTGCCTTAAGTGAGTTGATTAAAGGGTTCCTGTTTACTGGAATTACTAATGCCTTGAAATTAGTCTACACATCCTTGTCTGAGCCAGTACTATTTCATCTATGCTATGTGCTGGTTGGATCCTGCCAAGGAGTTGAGCAGAAATCTTATTTCTGTGATGCACTGGAAAGATGCTTGCAGTACTTTAAATTGCTGTAGATGAAAGAAGTGATTTACACCTTGAGCATCATCAAAGATGATTTCAGCACATTTTATTTCTTGTCACTAGCAGCATAACTATTCCTGTTATTCAAGTGAAAATAAGCACTGAATCAATAAAGTCCTCGAATTTTTAACCTACAAACTGGCTCTGCCTGGCTTCCTTTTAACCAACAGAAGTGTCAGATCAGGCCAGCAGAATCCATTCAGAATTTTTAGGTTTTCTTATCCTAGCAATGTAAATGTAAAATGTTTGATACAAGTATCTTATTTATTTCACTAGTCTCACATTCATTTTAACTGAGGTGAAAAACCTACGTACTTTAGTTTGTGGCTGTATGTCTCCTTGATTCAGAAAAAGGTATTTGGTGGGCATAGATGGGTTTTTATTTAAGATGAGTGACAAGGGTCTAAAGGTCTACCAATTTCCCATTGGAATAGGAAGTGGTATTTCTGCTTTTAAAAGAAATAAATGTTATCTTTCCTAAAAACTGAAAAATAAGGATATTGATTTAATTTTCTGGAAATTTGCATATAATGAATATTATGCAAATTATGAAATGAATTTTTATTTTTTTTTTAATTTGAGACCTAATAACTCTTTCCTGTAGGTATTAATGTATCAATATGTAATCCTGGAATTCTGACCCACTGATTTTTCCATTATATAAGATTGTTTCAGAAAAAAACTTTCCAGTGGAGATTTTTCCTCCATATTTGCAGGAGTCTGAAATTTAAGTACTGTTAATGTGAGGTCTCTACAGATTAACCTAACTTTACTGGATACAGAGTCATCTGAGTGACTTCAGCAAACGACTTATTTTAATTTAGAATCCAAATTTCCATTTTATAAATTTCTTTTATATACCAAAAAGATTAAGTCCTGTGTCAGTGGAAGACATGGAGTATTTTACCACATCAGCTTACCTAAATTTATGCTTATTAAGGGCAGAATTTATCCTCTTATGATGTTAGTCTATAATATATATGGGAAGAAAAATATTAAATTAGACATAGGTAGAAAGACAGATTTAGAGAAGCATTTTTTGGTAGAAGAAGTTTAATGGAAATGAAAAAAATAATTTAACCCCCAAACAAAATACTGACATATCCTGTGCTGAAGTGCTTCAAATGTCAGCCTCCCACCTTGAACAATTCTTGAAAAGTATAGGAAAATGTATTTGAGAGCATTTGATTTTCTTGTCTTCCCATGAACTGATAAGTTCTGAAACAGTAAATTAATCTCTTTTTTTCAAATAAGAGCAATAGCAATATTACTTCATGAGACAGCTTTTAAAGAAAGAATTACAATACAGAAGAAGGAAGAGCTTTGCTTGAGAGAAGTTTAATGTCATCATAAATGCGCTAAAACCATTGACCGGCTGCTCTCATATGTGGTGTTTTTGTTTTCCAGAGACAGATGTTTTAAATCATTTATTACCTGTTTGAAGAAGTTAATGAACAGTATGAAAAGGGGAAACTTTTGTTCTTTTCCCTTTTTTCCTTCTGTAATGATGTTTACTCTCTGGCACAATGATTATTCCATTTTCAGAGATGTTCACCACCTTCTGCTGCTGATTAAATTCCTGTTTGGTTTCCCTGCCAAATCTGCTGGATTAAATTAACAAGCTCTGTCTGCTTTAGTGGGAATGACCTGCACTGACCTTCAGCTTGTACAAAATAATAATCTTTTCAGTGATTTATTGATTCAGTGCTCTTTATCTTCTTTTAAAGTAATATGCAATGGAAATGTTTGCCTTTACCTTGACTGAATTTGCAGACATGCTCTGCTTATTTCATTATGCTTGAGACTTTGGCCCTTTATATGTAGTATTTTTGTACTCTTTGCTATTATTAACACTTTGTTTTCTTCAGAGGTTTCACTGGAACTTGATTACTCTAAGGAAAAAACTTCATATGAGCCTTCAATCTATAATAGGGCCCAGTCTTGAAAATTATCCACATCAAAAGACCAATTTAAGAAGTTTAAGCCCTTTCTCTTTTTTTTAAAGTAAATTACATTTTTGTTTAATTACTTCTTTAATTCATTTTCATTTGTTTTCAAAAAAATTTATCATAATATATCTTTAATCATACTTCCTTTTGAAATCCAGAGAAATATAAGTACAAACTCTCCTTTTTGCAGGACAGATTTCTACTGGGTGGTTTTGCAGTCCTTGCTTCGTCTGTGTGGGCTGTGAATGCTGCCTTGGCTCATGAAATCTTATGGCCATTGCTAAGGCATAACACTCATGATCTGCTGTGGAAAATAGTGCTCAAAGGGCACAGATAACCTCAGATAACATCTGTGGAATGAGAAAGGCTGTTCACAGAATCACAGAATTACAGCTCTAAAGCCAAGAATCCAGGCGTTTCAAATAGCTCTGGTGGGTCATAAATTGACCAATGGAAATTTTGCTTAAGGAGTCAAAAGCTGTGGATACAGGGAAACTGAGACTCTGCAGAAACACTAAACATTACTTCATATTTTTCTATTTATTTTCATTTTTCCCTTCTGTTGATTTTGCCAAAGAAGATAGTTTTATTTCTTAGTGTTGGTTGTCACTTCACTTTTGAAAATAGAGTTAATAGTGAAGTCTTTGTAGATCCAAATCCCATCACCCTTCAGGTGAATGTTGTTTTCCCCCTTAGACAGGTGGGAAAACTTTTTCAAAAAGATTCCCTTTATGCATAGCTTTGGAATGGATATTTTTCTTTTGTTGTCAAGAGGATATTTTAAAAAATCTGCTTTGTTGACATCACTGCAATATTAAACCATTTCTAAGCTATTTCAGTAAATCGGTTCTTTGGTTTATCCCAGTTGCAGAGCTTCAGCAAATCCTTTTTATGTGAAATGTAAGGGAAAAATGGTTGCAATACATTTCAAGCAAAAGACAAGATGAGCACTTACAGACATCTTAAGTGACCAATTGATTTGTTGATGACACTGATGAAGGGCAGTGTTCCTTAGTAAAGAGAGATGAGGTAACCACATAATACTCTGATACTTGTGTTTCGGTGTTATTGTTGTCTGTGCACACGGATAAAAACCAGAATGGCCATCTAAACCATACTTTAGTGCCTGTATTGATTGCTGGTTCTCCAACCAGCCCTGTTATGAATTGGCCATTTATCACTTCAGAGGAAATGAACATCCCCAGATTTTGAGCTACAGCTTCTGTAACAAGGGTCTTTTCAGTCAAAAAATCAAGATATAAGATGAAAGCAAAAATAAGACCTATATTTTCCAGCCTTGCCTATGTGAAATGATCAGGACAGCATACAGAGATCATGGTGTTTGCTGCATGCATGTTTGTCGTGACACACTGGCTGCACTCGAGAAGTTCTCCTGCTAAGCCATTTGGTTGTCTTACTCTGCAACACCCAGGAGGCTGACTAGCTGTCAGTGCACTCTCTAGGACACATTCCTGTGCATTAGAGCAGTAAAAAAAGTCACTACTGTGCTCAAATGAAATTTCAGTGAGGTCCAAAGGCTGTAGTTTTGGTCCGAGCTTCAAATTCCATTTAAAAATTGTTGTGTTTGCCTTCATTCTGTAGCCTTCCACACTCTGCTTTTCTTGTTTCCTCTAAATTTTATGTAAAAGGCTTAGGTTTTCTTGAGAGCACATAAATTTTACAACCATATTTTACTGATGATAACTTTTACTTTGAAGAGGGTCTCACTTTCCTGTTGTACATTTGGCAGTTGAAACTGGCTAGTATTATCTGCTTTACACAAGAAAATAAAGGATAGATATTTCCTAAATCGATTGACTGAGACTTAAATACATATTGAGTTTTCTAGTTAAATGTCCTGTTTTCAACAGGTATATTCTCTCTCGCCTATATTTCTTGGGGGTTTGGAGAAAAAGCCTGAGTAAGCAGGACTTTTTAAAACCAGTCCTGCTAGGCTTCTAAATTAATTCTTGATATCTTGCTAAATAGTTTGATTTTTTGGGTATCTTGCTCTTGTAAACATTTCTGCTAACTTCAGTGGGAACAGCTAGCTGGGTTGGCACTGTCACCTTAAACTCCATTCTTAATGTGATTTGACATTCCCTGTGTGTCTTCCTTGTACATATTTCTATATTTTGATCTCAATTATCCAGTTGCTGGTTTACTGGTTTGCAGTCTTTACAGACAAGAGACATTAGATAATTATTTTGGATTATGAACCATGTAGCAGCCTATCCAAGCAAAGGTCTTATTCCATATGAAATCTTCTGAAATTACTGTGAAGGCTCTTTAAAATCTAAAAATACTTTCAAATTGTAAAATGGATCTATGAAGGTATCTGGTCCTTATGCCTTTAGCCAGTCAAAAAAAATAACTTACCATAGTTATGTATCTCTGATCTCCTGTATAGTCTGTATGGGAAAACAGTTTCTCCATAGAGATATCAGATCTTGGGCAAAGTGTTTTGAGATGTCTTGGTGAGATGGGATGATTGGAACAATGCATCTATATGTAGACTATGAAATCCTTGTGACTTTGGTCTGGAAGGAATCCTACTGCATTAGATATACAGAAATAAGTAACAGGAAAATGTTGTTAATAATAGCTATTTTCTTGCGAGTATTCTTCCGTATTATATTTTAGTTACCATCAGAAATAAATGTTTTCCTTATTTTAAAATATCATTGCTGTCTCTAGAAAAATAATAAAAATCATGACATAATGATGAAATAGACATCCTTTCACCTGAGAGAAAATCTCACTTTCAGTGGGTAGGGGCTGTTCCACATTATGTTAGTGATGAATTTCCATTTCCTGTATGAAAGATTCATTGACTTCAGCTTTGTGTCTCCCTATCAGGAGGCAGAAGATAGGCTATCTCTGTTAGAAATGTGTGATATAAGTGACAGCATGCCAAATACATGGTCTTGGGAAGAATTTTCTTTCTCCTGCTGTGAATCATGGATGCCTGAACTGCATTTTTTCTGCAAGCTGCAAGGGACTGTAAGGGCATCCACACTACCTAGAAGCAGGCACACAAAACAGGGAGCTAAACAAGGACCCCGAACTTCTTAGGTGTGATTTTAAAATGAATCACAAAATCTTCTTACCACTGCATGACTCTGGGAGGAGCTGCCTTTTGAGTCTCCCCCCGGCCAATGCCAATAGGGTTTCTGTCTTGCTCTCACTGCAAGAGATTGGCAATGAAACTAGAAATCAGTCAAACCATGCTTAACTGGGTCACAGAGAAAAGTCACTAAGGTTGGACTTGACTCTTGCAGCTGAAAGTAGGTGGGAAAAGACTCTTTTATAATGTGTGCTTCACTGTTAAGGTAAAGCTGATGTGGAACTGCTGTGCCTAAAGATGAAACAGCATCTTTAAAAGCATTTAAAAGCACTAATGAATCTGATGTTTTCATCAGAAATGCTTATTGCTCTGAGTTTAGTGACAGTGTGCATGCTGTTTCAAACTTAGCTTTCCCTTTTCCAGGTTTGGAGAGCCTGTTGAATCCTGAACTTCAGCTTTCTTTGTTTGAAATGTAGCTTCTTAAATCCAACTGCAAAAAAAGTTCTCACTTTTTTTTGAACCCATATAATAAGTAACAAGAGGATGATAATCACACAGGATAAATAAAATTATCTGTATTTCATAGAAGGAAGTAAAATGCAACTGTGTACTTTTGTGATGACTGTTTTTTCGAATGCTGTTACAACTCCTGGTTTCTTAGCATGTTAACTTTGCTTTGCATCTGTATCAGAGCATTAAATAACAGCAAACTCCAGATGAACAGGCTAGATAAGGACACCCAGGTATATTTCTCAATCATATAATGACAACATTAATCTGATATTAGATCTTTGAGGACAGAAAAGTGTGGTTACTGAAAAAAATGCATGTTCAAAATATCTTGGATATCTGTAGGTTAAAAATATTGTTTAGAACAGCCCTGAAACTGCTGTGAATAACTCCAAAGAACTAATTAATGAGGTATGGAAGAAAGCACATGATAATGGAACTACTAGTGGGTCTAAAAACCCTCTTTAGCTTTTTCTGATTTGAACAATGATATGAAAACAGCTTGACCACTGAGTTAATAACAGTTCAAAATTTTTCTTTGGCTCCTGAAGCTAAAGTGAAAATACATTTCAGTGGTGCAGTGACTAGTACAGGCAGCAAGGTGACTGGCACCTTGGATGAACACAGTGAATGCTAGGCAGCCAAGAAGATGAAAGTATAAAGTTATTATGGTAAAGTTAAATGCTCCAATTAAAAAAGAACTTAAGATTATGACCAACACCTGCCCAAACAAATGCTTCCCTTAAATAAGATAGAAACAATGCTGACCTTCATCTCTGAAGAGCTTACAGTTCGTTATACAAATGACCTTTTTGTTGAAATTTGACATACTTATTTTACACTGTTAACACATTTCTTCTTATAACCAAATTTGATCTGGTCTGTGGTATAATTAATGATTTATCTGGAAGTCAAAGGGAAAATTAGCTTTCTTTTGTTTATAGCTTGACTGATAAGAGACTTCATTTTGACAACCCAACATCACTAATACATTATTTAAAGCTAAGAATGAAACATATTCTTTCATTCACACAATAGCAATAAGAAATAACTGCACTTTTATAGTTCATCTTGCATGGAACATGCTCTCAGGAGAAAATCAGAGATAAAATTTATCTTTGGAGGTGAAATGAAGGGGGAAAAAAGCAGATCTCATTTTTTCATTCTTATTCCTGTCATCAGGATTGACTGTTGCCTGTTTCTCACTGGAGTTCCTCTTCCTCCTCTGCCTTTGGAGCTCCGATGGAGAAGCCAACAGAAGCCATACACGAGGCATGTTGCACGTCCACTCAGTGTTCCTTGAGGCAATGGGAAAACAAACAAAACAAAACAAAACTGTGGTATTTTATAAACACTTTCTAAAAGCAATATTTCAACAGGATGGGTTATAGATATGTGCGAGGCTGGCTAGATTAGAACATGCAATTCCAGTTGCTTGCCTGGCAGTGGCAGTGATAGTGTCTCAGCTTTGATAAACAAGGTAGACCTGAAGATTGTTCTCCAGCCCACCTCCTGCTGCTGTCCCTCTCACAGTTAAGCTATCACTACCACCTGTCCATCTGGATTAAACTGATCTTTCTGCAGCTTTTCTATGAGCTTGGTGCTTTCCGCAATTTCAGAAATTGTTTCAAAATAACTTTGTTTTGGTGGTCATAAGTCTAGAGTTCTGTCAGCAGTGATTCTTCTATGCTCTGCTTCTGCTTCATAATCCTTCTAAACAACTTTCTGTCTTTGTCAAGGACTAGCCTAAAAAGTAAGCTGCATGTTAAATTGGACATTTGGGCCTACTTTTGCTGTCAAGGATGTCAATGTTGATGGCCTTAACTAGGCCATATTGTAGCAGAATGGCTTATATGTCTCAGTATATTTGAGAACTAAACTTAAGCTTGACCCTAAATATCATCATGAGTAGACCCTGGGTCTCCTTCTAAAGAGGTTTCTTCTTATTTCTTCCAGCACAACCCAAGTCCTTGTACTTTTTCTGTGGAAGATGTGTACTGGAAGAATCTTCTGTTTGACTTGCATGGTTAATATTATGTATGTTGAATGCTCTGAGATGCAATGGAGGCAAAAAATTGGGCCAGTAGGAAGGGCAGTGAGTTTAAGTTAAAAGTTCAGTGGAGATGCAAATATAAAACTCATTTTCTCCCACTGGTGTCTTGGCTTCTGTTAAAGGAGGGCATTGATCACATTGGAGAAATGAAATGTGGGTTTGAATCTTTGCATCTTTGTGCTGGCTGAATTAAAAGTCTTTTGTCTAATTTTGGACACATGCTTTTAGGTACTGCTTGATCTCTCCAGTCAAATAATCCTCATCTTTTGTTTTTTGAACTACCTTGCCTAGATTAAGCTGCTATCACAGTGAAGAATCTTCTCAAGTGTGGATGATTACCCAGTATTTAACTGACATCCATAGTTAGTAGATGTGTGCTATGTTACAAGATGAAATTTTTTCTTAAATTTTTCTTAACTTTAAAGACCTTCCTACTTACAGCAAATTTTTAAGGTAAATCTTCAGGTAGAATAAAGCAATGTCTTTCTGTTATGCCAATGGGAACTATTTTGATTTACAGCTACCAAACCTCTCACTCAAGATACTGATTTAATATTTTGTTTCCTAATGGGAACAGAGTCTGAATAGCTTCTACATTCTTTTTGCTTGCTCTGTTTCTTCTCCTTCTGCATATAAAAAACCATTTGATTATTTTATTAACAAATCCTGTTGCAGTTTTTTTACCCTGTATAATAAAATCCCTTCAGATCGTTTATGGAAATTCACTCATTTATTTATGCATAATTGCTGCATTCTTCACTTTTGTCTCATTTTCCCTTGTGTTAAAACTGAATATTTTATTCATTGGTTGCAGTTGTGCCCACCATGCATATTACTTCATCATGATGGAATAAGATTAATGTCCTGTCTTCTAATCACCTATCTATACAAGCCATCTTTGTCAGTACCAGTTCATTTTTCTTTTTCTTTGCCAAGAGGCAAGTGCAGGAAATCCAATAAACGTGTGTAATACTGCTTCAAAATTAAGTTTATAACATGAAATCTGAAAAGTACTGGAAAAATAGTGGGAGACAGCTGGGCAAAGTCCAGACTACTCCTGGAAGGTTTCACACAGCTGGGTTTTTTGTCAGCATTCTCTGTAGGACTGGATGGGTAAATATTATCAACATTAAAATATATTCAACTTGAAAAAGGGTCTGCAAGTGTGTTGTTTCACTGGGAAATTAACCTTGTAAAACTACCTCTCTTTCAATTTTAGTGCAGAGAGGTTTTTTTTTGGTTTTTCTTAGTTATTCAAAGACCATTTCTTAATAGATCTGACCATACACACACACACACACACACACACATATATATATATATATATACATATATATATATAATATCCCAGTTTTATAGTACATGGTCATACTGTATCACATTTTCTTCATCTCAGAGTACCAAGAATATACTTCCTGATTTTTTTATTAGCTTTTTGGAGCAATGAGTTTTTTAATTTTTAATTTTGTACATCAGTTAGCACAGGGCCTCATGCTGACTCATGAACACAGCAAGAATTAGTCTTTCTGCTCCATGATTCTTGTTACAATGCAGTCAAGTCATTTTTCAGCGTGTTCAATGAAGGCACTCCTCTCCTCTGAGGAAATGTTAATGTTAAAGCCTTTCCCAACAGTCCTAGGTCTTCAATCCTGACTGTTCAACACTACCTGAGGGACAGTGTAAGACACAGAGTCTTATTTCTTATTTAATTTCTATAAGGCCACATATAAATGTGTGTGTATAAAGAAATGCTGAAAGTCACAGACCACTGTGTAACTTCACGGCTTAAATTCAGCATAGATCCATTATGGCTTTTCTGGAATGTAAAGTTACTGTGTGACTACCAGGAATCAAAATATGGCTATGCTGGAGACTATTAATATTAGCAGACTCATTTGCAAAATGCTCAGTTTGAAAAGTTCCTTTAGGATGACTATTTGTGTGCTTTGAAAGGAGCACATGCAAAAATAATTGGCTGAATCAGGTCTCAATGCAAGCACTGACATGCATTGTTCCAACAGTTCCTAAGAAAAGCTTCAAACTAAAATTCAATTATTAACAAAAGATTAAAGAGTTTTGTGAGAAAAGAAAATGTTGTGGTTTGTTTTGTGGTGTTTTTGTTTGTTTGTTTGTTTCCTTTTTTTTTTCTTTTTTTAAGATTTTAATGATTCTAGAATGTCTGCAAAATGAAACTAAAACAGGAAGTAAGCTACAAAATAACAATAAATAACCACATGACTCTGACATGGTCGTCATTCTTTATATTACGATTTATAACCTGCTGAGCTTTCCACCTCAAAGCATGATGAAATAATGACATTTAGCTACTCAGCAAAGCAGAAGAACATATATTTTACAAGAAATTACTGAATTCTATACTGGCTGTAGTGGCCATATATTCTCTTTGCTTGTAACATACTACCTGTAAAGCACATTTGTCTCCTGCTAAACTATGTGAGCATTCACATTTGAATTATTTTTTAAAATTGAACTTTTACTTTTATCCTCAGCATTTGCTTTGGGTAGGGCAGAACCATTCTGTTGAAATGAACAGAAATATTCTCAATTTTCTATGGTTTTAGCTTCATAAAATTTTAATCAACAGGCTACAAGCACCGATCTTTTTTTTAAGCACTTCTTTCCCAACATTCCCCATGTTTTGTTTCAAAATGTAACCATGCTTATTACATCCCGACTCCTGGTCTTCAGGTGAAGCATGAAAAACAAACTATATTCTTTGTACAGGTACAAAATCACAAGGAAAATATTCTACCTCTTCAAATTGCACCTTCTGTTTAATAGGTCCTAATATCTGACTTCAAAATTGTGCTTGAACATGGGTGCTGTTGGAGAATTATTACATTTTCAGCTCTTGAAAGAGACACAGAATTAGATTTCAGCTATTTTAAGTAGTTCTCTGGACCAGAAAATTTGATTGTCCACAAAATGAAACTTTTATTAGTTGCTTGATTTTCACAGTGTAAGAAATTATTTCTACTATTTTGTCCAACAAAACTTACCTTTCATAATATTCAACATCTGTCACCTTCATTCATTTTTGTACTTAGAAGCTCTATTTTGTAAGAGGTTGGAAATGAGTAGAAAGAAGCAAATTCTTTTTGTACCACTGAAGTAGGCACAGTAGGGGCACAATCACCTCAAATATGATTTCCCACTTTTAAGTAACATTTTGGATTAAATTAATTCTCAATTTTTGTGTTAATAAATAAAATTATTTGTGATAAATAAGTTATTTGAACTTGGTTTTATTTAATATTTGAATGTTTGGCTAAGCCAAAAGATTCTTTTATCTAGTGATAGAGATTTCTATAATGATGCAGGTGGTATGAAGAGTAAAAAATCTGAAATAGATCCTTATAGAAACATTGAGTGACATAAAATAATCTAGAGGTTATTAACAGCCTGAGCTGTGTCAAAGCTCATGCTTGTTTTCATTTTCTAGACTTTTTACATTTAAAGTGGATAGATGGTGATGACAACATTTCAGTGTTTATTATGGGACAGTGTTTTTTAATTTATAAATTCAGGAACATGTTGTCTGACCCTTGCCATTTTAGATGTAGGGTGTGTTATATAAGATGGGCACTGTCAGACAGGTAAAAAAGTTAGATCACTATTAATAAACACCAGTAAGAAAACAAGGATGCTTGAAAGGTAGTTTGCCACTATTATTCAGGAATTAGATAACCAATGCATTAAATTTTTAGTTTTCTAATAATTTATTTCCTAGCATTTTAAAGTAAATTTCAGAAATAACCAAAAACTGAGACAATTTACCACTGACCATTTTTCATACTCTGAACAGCTAATGCTGAAACAGGTGATATTTTTACATCATGTGCTCTCCCATTTGGCTGACTGCTCTCTGGATTCTCCCTCACTGGATATTTCTCTTTCTGCAACAGGAAACCAGGCACACTGTGCATGCAGAGTGTTTCAGTGACTATGCTAAATCATTGTATTGACATGCTGTTAGTTCCACTCACTAGACCTTGTTTTGGTCATGTAGAATGCTATCAGTTTGAGAAATGCTTGTAGAGCCCAAGAAAACATTTAGGACACCAGGGACTGTGTGATGGAGCACAGGGAAAACTCAGTCTGCTGGGAACTCAGGAGTGGCTCTCCAACCCAATCTTTGCTCTTTGTTGTGTTCAAAAAGATCACAGTGAAAGGTACTACAGCCTTCCTGTGAGCCTCTGAATCCTGGGAAAGACACGAGACAATACACACTTGCTACATAGTAAATCAGGCCCTAGCTTTCTTCTGGAAGTAATACTTCTAGAGGTGAGCACCAAACCTGACAGTCAGCCTCAACCCTGAGGGTTAGAGCAGCTTCTGGAAGAGTATAGCAGCAACTTCCTTAAGAACATATTTTGCAAGTATTAAAAGCAGTGGATTTGGGTACAAAACATAGGCTGGTTGCCTTTTTGTTCCATGAAATTTCTTCCTTGTACTTTTAGTGTGTGGTGAAGTCTGCGCCATCTGCATATCTGGGCATTTTCCTGAATCCTACAGGTGTTTAAATTGAAAAAGATTTATATACCTTGCTGCTCAGGACGGTCAGTTCTGAGTGACCAGGAAAGCAGAACTGTCTATATATATATATATATATATATATATATGTGCCAAACCAAATAGGAAGCTCCAGCTGAACTCAAGTGTATGTTGATGCTGAACAAGGAACTGCTTTCTCATAAATTTTTGGGTTAAAGGTTAGTTGTCTTCATAAGTCTTGTGTTGCATAATTCTCAAGTTTTAGCAGGCTTTTGGTCTATCCAAGAAGCAATCATTGAAGGCAACAGGACGTGTTTGAAATATTGCTGTCATCATTTATGCAAAGCAAATGGAAGAAAACTTCTCTGAAGAAAAGTATTACATGTCCAAAGAAAGCAGGCAATCCATTATGGTGTTTCAGCTATTCTTAAAAGGAGAAATGTTCCAATATCAAGCCCAAATCTCCTATGTTGCAATTCAAGGTTTTCTGTCTCAGCTTTAATATACATTGCCACATATATATATTCATATAGATGATTGCATATTAAAAATTCTGATATATGAGAAAATGTTATTGCAGTTATTTGTTAGACAAAATTGTTGTGGTTTTCCTTAATCTGCCCTCCTAGGTCATCTTCTCTACAGCTTTTTTCAACCCACCTGAACAGGATTTCACCTAGAAGTTAGTTCTCTGGTTTGTATACTAGGACATTTAAATTTATTCTGGGTATTAGGAAAGTCTTATTGAAGTCCAAATATATCACAGATGTGACTTTTCCCTTATCCAGTTAGGCCAGCAATCAAAGAAAGAAATTACATCAACTTGACATGCTTTGTTCCTGATGAGTCCATGTTTTCTCTTTTTTATTACCATCTTACTGTTTTGTGCCTTAGAAATTAATTTTTAGTAAATTGCCCCAGAATCTTTCAAGGAAGAACAGTTCAAGGACTGGTTTGTACCCTCCCAGGAAGAGATATTTCCCCCTTTTTGACGTGTGACATTGTGATTGCCCTCTATTTCTCTTCAGGGAATTCTACTCTTCAACTCTCCAAGGTAAGTGCTATGATTCAGAGATTGCAGGGGTCTCTTTGTTAAAGGTACTTAATTGAAAGTCATTGAACTAAGCTAAATTGAAAATCTTTGTCTTTTTCAATGCCCTTACCCATATTCAGGAAGACATGCCTATCTCCTTAAAAATTTAATTTAATTAAGTATTGGATCATAGTTAACATCTATCTGAAAATTGAAAGAATGCATTGGATGCAATGGCCTTCCTTGAGCCATTTATTATTTTATCTCCTTAACACTTCCTTTTACTTCTTTAATGTGTCCTGTATTTGTAGAATCTTTTGACTGTTATGTCCCCTGTTAATTGCAACTCAGCCTTGGCCTTGATGAATTTAACGTATCTGAGAAATTCTTTTATATCCTTAGATATATGCCCTTGTTTTCATTCTGTGTGCAGGTCCCTTTTCAGATCACTAAACTGCTACTAATAGAGTCAAAATTTCTTCTACTAGAATTCTTATCTTTGGGGTAGTTTCAGTTGTGTCATTGGCATAAAGTTTCCAGTAACCACCAGGTCTCCCACTTTTTAAAAATACTCCAAATTATCAATGCAAAAAATTTGAAAATAAATGATTTCCATTGATGTCTACTTTCTCAAAGTTCTGTCAATATTTGGTATCCCCCCTCTTTTATTTTTTTTTGTTTGTTCCAACCGTGTCTCCCTAACCCAAATGATTTTCTGCCTCTGGCAGAATAGTTTTAAAATAACTAGTGTCCTAATAATTTCCCTTCCAAAGAAATGACTGTCTTCAGGACACACAGCAAATATTTTGAGCTCTACAATATAATTGTTTAAAAATACATAAAGGAAAGTCATGTCCCCAGTTACCAACAGGCTTCCTCCCTTGGGTTGTCTCTAAACTACTCTACTCTCCTTGTTTTAGAAGTGGAGGTATTGCCTTAAAATCTCTTTTTTCTGTCCCAGAAACCATTGAAACTGTCATTCACTGTATGTGTTTTTCCCAAAGTTCAGAAAGTGCTCTTGATAAATAACCCCTTTACATGTCAGGTGCTCCTCAACCCTCCCTAGGTACTACCTTGTATACTTACTATATTCCACTAGCAATTTGTGACACCAGTTATGCAAATTAGTTAAGCCTTTGAGTCATTCCTGTCTTCCTCATGCCCTGACTGTGTACCTAGAAGGGATTTCAGATATTCCATTGCTTGTGATATTATTCTTTTACTTGCCTCATAGTTTCTCATTTCTTCATCTCACTTTCTAGATGAAAGCTGCTTTCCTCTGAAAAGGAAAAATGGCTAAAGACAGCTCTTCTCTTTTGTTCCTAAAATTTTGGGAGCCAAGCATGTGTTATCTCTGAGATGCTGTCTTTTTCTCACTGTAGATTGCATATCCATTCCCTCTCCTGTCCTTCATGTCACAAACAGACTAACTGCATTTTGCAGGTGATCACTGACTGCTCCAGGTGACAGTGACATTGCCCTGGGAGTAGAGGTAGAAAAATAGGAACTGTGCCAATGGATTAAAGTGTGTTTGCAAGCTTGCATTCTGATGAACTTCGAAGCATCTAGCTGTTACATTTGGTATTCCTCCTTTGGAGTAGGTTGAGGAGAGTTAGCTTAACCCCGGTACTAGAGCTGGTAACCATATCTGAAAGAAAAAATGACAGCCTATTATAAGCCATGATTTTCTTTCTTATCTAAAATCAAAGGAGAAAAATCAGTTCTCTCCACAGCCTGCATTTGAGAAAGATTTGGGTGTCTTTGAGGTGGACCTTTTTCTGGAAAGAAAGAAAAGGGTAACATCAATAGAAATATTTGCAATGATCTGAGTGAAGATCACCTTTCTGTCTCTAAAAGAAGAGATAATCAGTGTGGATAAACCAGAGTAGTGTCATTTTGCTGTTAAAAAGCAGTTCATTCAGTGACTGTCTAGAGAAATCAAACAGTTAGGTATTTCAGCAGCCTGAGTTACAGCTTCTCTTGGGAAGTGTGATACTGACATATAGAGCCCTTCATTCCAAGGTCAGTGACTCAGATCTGCCCCTTGTTGAAAGAACAGAAAACCCCAAACCCTCACCTGTGGCTTTTTGATGATACCTGTGAAGAAAGCCAATGGATTACAATCAACAGAGAAGTGCCCACACTGCAAAACTACTGTCAGAGTCACTGGTGCCTCAGCAAAATGGCCAAGGACGAAAGAGTCACGGAGAATCTACTTTCTGCAAATTCCTTCTGGCAGCTGCTGAAGCCAGCACTGATGGACATAATCCTGTCCTATCACTGTACTGAGCTTTTGTGGGGGCAGTGGGGGGGGAAGTGAAGGAATTCTACCTGTAATGTCTCTAAGATAAAAGAATCCGTATCAGGAAGCCATGTGTGCTCGAGGTCTCACCCTGGAGCTGTAATTTTTATCACAGAGATCTGAAGCCCTGCCACCCATTATGAAGTGAAAGGTAAAAGTGTTTGACAGGTTAAAGCAGTTCTGAAATCTGTTCTGGCAGAAGCCCACTCCTGATGGGCTGTGCCACAATAACTTGTTTTCTTGTAGTGCCGCCCAATGTGTTAAGAAGAAAAGTGGGATTCAGTGCATTCTGCTATGGCTGAGAACTCATCCTCAGAACTACACATAGAGCAGCACTCCAGGGGGTTTTAGCTTTAAGAGAGGAATAAAGCTGGCAGGATATCCATGGATCACCCACTGAATTCAGTGAAACTCTCGAATGTGCTCCTGTACTATGCTTCAGTTTGCACTGTGGAGCAGCCTCAGAGCACAATTCCCTTTGTGGGGAACTTAACTGTAAGGTGCACTCCAGGAGTTCACCAGTGGTGAGTTGGCAGTCAGTCTGTGAGAGCAAAACACAGCTATTTTGATGCAGAGAAAACCCATGCAATATGAGCAGGAAGGATGTAAGGTCCTCACCAGCTTTTCGCTTTACAGAGCCACTTCTATGGTCTGTGTTGCTTACTAATATAGATGTAACTTAGATGGACTATGGGATTTTGGCATCCTATAGACATGTGAGTTATATTTTGCACTTAGGATCAAAAATTGTATGCAGTATTTACTTAAAAATGAGAGAAAAGTAATTTTTTTGTTGCACTTAGTTCAGTGGTTTTGATTACTCTGTCATCTATATCAATGTAAAAGAAAAAATCCTAGTGGATTTAATACTTAGCAATTGTCAACAGTATGTCAGGATAAAATGTATCTTTAAGCATAAAGTATAGCCATTCTCATTCTTATATATATAGGGAGTTCTTGAAATGACCTTGGAGACTGAGAGTGAAGAAAAGACATAGTCAAAAATGTGTTTTGCTATTCCCAGTCAATGGGCTGGATTTGACCATCAGTGTATCACAGAACGTCACAAGCTTTCACACTGAATAAAATAATTTTTGGTGGCTGTGGAAAGAATTTCTACAAATTTGTAAGACTGAAATTTTAGTGACTTTTTTTCCTAATCTTGGCAAACTCAGGTTTTTACATTTCTGCACCAAACATTTGCAAACAAGACATAAAGAACTTTATAATTTTTTCCTTTTCTGTAATACTGTGACAGTCATGTTTTATTTCATGTGAAGAAAATAATGTCAGGAGGATACTAATCATCAGTTTGCTACAGCACAGCTGGCAGATGAGTATTTTAATGTATTTCTAGATTAAGGAAGGCAGTTTAAAGAAAACGTCATGCAAAAATTGAAGCTGCTTTGGGTTTAAAATAAAGTCCTCATCTGTGCCATGGTAGAGTGAAGAGCTACCTTATGTTTTATCATATTGCAGTGGATTATTTTCCTAATGAAGCTTGTGTCTCCCTTAAGCATTCTTTGGATATTTTGTATTCACTTCGGTCTATAATAATGCAATGATTGAGTGCAAGAGTGGATTTTCCTTTAGTAAGGCTCTATCAGGACACTTTTCTTAACAAATTAAACTCTAAATGAAAACTATCTATACAGAAAAGGAAAACAAAATGTTGTATATTAATTTTAATGAGCTATTTTATTCTTGCTAAATTTGATTATTTTCAAAATTAGTAAGGGTTTTGGAAAGGGAGAAAAATAGAAGTTTGTTTATATTTGTTTTAATACCTCTTTTTCTCTTCTAATCCTTAAATAATAACTCCACATAATACACTTTAGCTGAAGTAATACAGCTGGAGCTTAAGAGACTACAAATCGATATTCAACACTTCATCTAGGCTGGAGATTCCTCTACTTTCCAGAAGCCCAGGTTGAGGGAAAACTAGATTTTAATTACTCCTGAGAATAAGCTAGAATACAGTGGTATTAAACATGTGTAAGAAACGGCATCTAAACTGCAGAACATGAAAAAAACGCGTAAAGAAGGTGCAGAGAACATCTATTTTTAGTCATGTGTACCTATGGTCTGAGGTTTGGAACAGACATGATATTTGTTCATTCCTGGTTTCACAGAGGGGGGCTCAGAGCCCAGACTGGAAGTTTGGAGCAGGAGGAGGGGTCTCAGACCACTTTGCACTTCTTTGGGTCAGCATGGAGTCAGTACTGACTTCCTGCACACTCTTCCATGGGTTGAACTGCTTGTCCATGCACCTTCAGGTAAGTGTGATTTCTCTTAGGAGAGTATCCCACAGGCTAGGATATCACAGGAATCCGCTTTTCCCTCCTTGTGCTCTGCAAGGGTGTCAGTCTCTTAATTGCAGTCCATCATTTTACTGTGCTAACTGGTGTCTGTATCTGAGGTCCTTCAAATAAGCTAAACAAAACAGCAGAAAGACATCACCACGGCTCTGACTAACATTTTCACATGATTTTTTCTTTGTGCACCTCTTTGGGAGGCAGGACACAGCAGAGGGCATTCACCTTTCTTTTGGCAGTAATAAACTTCTATAGCCCAAACAGTTGGTCATTTTTTTGTGTTCTCTTGCACCAGCTGATCTATTTAAACCCTGTTACCTATTTTCCTGCTTTTTTCTCCTTTCTGATAAGAAGATGGCATACTCTCTCTCCCTTGGTGGTGGCAGCTTTCCCTGCCTCCCCCCTCTCCATCCTTCTAGAGCCTTTACTTGGACTCCTTTCAATTGTGGCCCTGCTAAATGATTTATGTTGAGCTTTTCTCCTGCATCAGTCTCAATCTCATCCCTTTTTTCATTGAAGACAGTCTGGCATTCTCTCTCCTCAGTCCAAAAGAAATATTATCAATCTCAGTGAAGGGCATTATTTGGGGCTAATTTTACAAACCATATACTAAAAATCTCCTTCTGATAACCTTATCCTAGATTTGAATAAGTTTTTTTTTTTTTTAACCAAGAACATCTAGTTTTCAAGACTGGATATGGCTTGTGATATCAAGGGTTTGGATGGGTGCTTTTTGGGGATAAAATACTAATTAAGGCTGATTGTCCCATTAAAGCCCAGTGGAAAATCCCCAGGTAAATTAGGTCATGCTGAGCAGCCACTGACTTTTTATCTCATTTTGTGCCTTCTTCTTTTAAAGATAATCTTTCAAAGTTGGAGAACTTAATAGTCTTCAAAGTGTTACCATCAGAATAAGTAAACCATGCATGGTTACTTCAGAGTGATCTGACAGTTTTTAACTCAGCCTCTCACCTTTTCTCCACTCCAATCATGACACAAGGTAAGCAGGTGAATACCCAAGTGTTCTTCATTTGTTTAAGTTCTATATATAAAGGATTTATAGAAAGAGAAAGAGATTTATTTGCTCATGAGTCAAATCTGCAGATGACAGGCATCTGCATATTTAGAATAGTCAAATTCAGGGTTATAAAACGTGTAGTGTGTGCAAGTTATGAAACTTGTGTGTGCAAGGTCAAGGAATGCTGAATAATACTGTAGGGGAATAGAACGGCAGCTCAGTGGCCTGCAGGAGGGCAGCAGAGACCTGCTGGCTCTGATCAGTCCAGCCACACTGACCCCTTCCTTTTGGTGGACAGAACAGGGTCTGTACTGCCCTTGGCACAGCTGCAGAGCAGCATTTCTGAAATCTCAGTAGACACCTTAAATTCAACCTCACTGTACCCAACCACTGTTCTTGTGAGAGGGATCTGCTCAGCAGGTAAACAGAGAGGGATCTGCATCACTTTGGGGATAGTCTAAAGAGAAAAGGTGCTCACAGCTCCTCTGCTAATAAAAGTAAGCAAGAAAGTAAGGTGGATAAAGAAGAAAATAGAAATGAATATATAGTATTGTTCTCAGATGAACTGCTGTGTAGGGGCCCTGTTTTTCTATCTAAGGAAGAATACTGTTAAATTAAAGAGCAATCAGAAAAGGTCATAGTGTGATTAGGGGTTTGAAAATCTCTCTAATTATGATACTTAAATGATGGGGAATGTCTATTTTAGGCGGACCTGTGCAGGGTTAAGGAGTGAAAATTAAAAAATGAACAATTTAGAGATGACAGATAATGAAATGCTGCTCTCCTTACCTCATAAAAAAGGGGAACAAAGAAATGTTTTTCTGAAGTGTCACAAATTTAAAACTTTCAAAGGGAATACTTTTTCAATCTTGATGGAATTAAGCTATGAGGCTTATGAAGACTTATGTATCCCATAAGATACATAGGGTTTATTTTAGACCAACTTTGATGCAATGGAAAGGAGCTATGTATCTGTTTTGGTTATTATTATGTATAGAAATGCAACAATATAAAAGTAGAAAGATACCACTTAGCAAAATGTATAAGGAGAAGAAAGAGATAGAAAGGATAAGCATAGAGAGATATCACCACGTGTGGATTTAGCCAGGAGACTTGATTGTTGCAAATTCTGTGTCCATTGTTCAGAAATGTGGTCACAGCCTCAATCCATCAGGGCTGGGGGAAGCCCACAAAACACAGAGTTCGATGGGTTAATATTAATTTCATGTTTGGGTGGGAATGCCCCCTGGAAGGAGGGAATTTTCCAGTGTCTCCTGCAGCGCTGTGGACGTGTTGTGCTCCTGGGATGTCCCTCGGATGTGGCAGCACAGCCACCAAAGGGTGCTGGTTTGCCATGAACCATGAGCACCTCACTCTCCCATGGCCATGCACACACTGGGAGTGCAGCTCTGCCTTTAGGGGCTGGGGGAGCTGAAGAAGGAGATATCTCCACTGGGAGATATTGTGGGTGGCTCCTGCCCAAGAATTTCTGCTTTTAATTCCTGTTTGCCAGTGGGGACTGTGGGCAGCCTCTTCTCTCACAGAACTGCTATGATGTCTTTCCTTTGTTACTGAGGAGTTGGTATGGCCAGCCATCATCTGCAGACTGGGCAATGGTCTGTGTGACAGGTCTGGGCCAGTATAAGCAGTCTGAACAGTATTGCAGCACTGACTGAAAACACAGTGTGGGCTAAAAATCCCCTGAAAGATGTCTGTGAAATTTATTATTCAATTTGGGAGGGAGCAAACTCAGTTTTCTTGTGTTTCATTCCAGCTGAAACATCTGTTCCCTAGGAAGAGTGACTGAGTCCTTGACTGTGTCTCTCAATAAGATTAGCAGAACTTTTCCGAGTGATACTCAGAACTGGAGAGGAGAGGAGAGGAGCTGGTTATGGGCCTGATATTTTGGAGGTACTGAACAGACATGCATCACTCTGACTTTAGCTGGAGCTGTGGGTATTCAAGGTTTCTGGTAGATTGGAATATTTCCCAAAAGTTTAATCAATCTTTATGGAATTACATTTTTATAAGTCATGAAGTGCATTTTTTTACATTGATTATTTTTCTCCAAAAAGCGATTAAGTGATGCATGAAAGGCAGAGAAGTAACTAAATTAAATTCAAAAGGTTTAAGGAATAATAATTTGAATTATAAAGATCAATTACATCCTAAATGTAATTCAGCAGACTCAGAAATCCCTTACTACAACTTTTACAAACTTTTACTACTTGTCTTCTTAATCCACCCATAGGAATGGGAATACTCTGCATCTTAATACCCATGTAAAGTTTGGTCTAACTTAGAAGTAGTTAATTTCCTTTATAGTCTACTGAGAATTCACTATTTGCTGAAGATTACTTAGACTGAAGAAAAACATAGCATGATAAACATATCAGTAATCTGTAAGTGGGATTGCTAGGAAAGATTTGAGATAAATGTTGGAAAAAGAAGACTTCCAATGATGAAAATATCTTGGTGTCTAGAGCAGGCCTGAATTAAAAGGCTGCATACTGTTTTTTTCTTTGCTAGCAGTGAATATAATGATCAGTAGTTTTCAAATTACTGTCTGTAGACACCAAGGAATTTGCTAAGTCTGTCCTGGTTGTCAGCAGAAAAAAAAATGTTAATTAACAATTTAGCCAGGGATGGGACCAGTGGCAGAGGAAGCAGCTCCTGAGAAAGGCAATTATGAAAAGTGCACTGTGAGATGGAGTTTCTCAAAACAGCTAAACCTCTGGGAAATTAAATGGTGATCACACTTCATGAAGTGCCCTGTTTTGGCTGTTCTTTTCACATTTGTAGCAGCTGAGAGCCCTTGTCCTAGAGCTCAGGCCCCCTGATGTCCTGTAGAAGCCCAGAAGAGATGGCACTGCTCCTAGGGAGCTCGATGGGTGTGAAAGCAGCTTGGTGCAGCAGGGACATGAACTCAGGCTCAGCCCCAGGGACAGGTTTCTGTATGGTCTAAAAAAAAACCAATGATACAGGTTTCTCTCTGGCCTGAAGCATCAGAGAGCAGATTCAGGGTTGCTCAAACCTGACATGCTCCAGGTGTGAGAAAACAGACGGACAGACAGACAGAAGACAGCCAAGAGAAGGCTGGGACCCTATGACACAATTCTGGTCACCTTGATAAACAATTATCTCAGCAGACAGACTGCCTAAATACTTTCAGATTTAATTATTTGTGCTTTGAGTACAGGTTTTACACAGATGAAGCCCAGTTGGTAAGCAGCAATAGCAAACTATAAAATCATAGGCTTTTTCCTAATGGTTTTCCTACAGAAAGTTTTGGCAATGTTTATTTCTCTTGCACGCAATGTGCTTAGATTTATTGACTAGTAAATAAAAAAAAGGTGCAAATTCTTATAATATAAAAGTAGAAAATGTGCTATTTCACTGATTCATAGTTTGGTTGTTTTCATTTTTGCTTTAGCAGATCACAAAAGCAATGTAACATGAACGAAGGTACAAGAATAAGCATTTCTGAAGAGTAGATGGAAACTTAGTGGAGACGAGTCTTACAGCTCATATATCTTTCCTATCAGCAGCAATGCACAAACTTGGAGCCTGTAGGGGTAGAAATATTCTTACTGTTTAGGTAAACAATTTTTAAAATAGCTGTTGACAGTCTTCTTGCTCAGCTAAGATTAGTTGCTGATATACTTAGTTTAAAAGCAGCCTTCACATTAACAAAAACTTCTCTGATGCTAACTACAGCACTCTGAAAGCCATAGACGTGCAGTGCAGAACTCTGTAGACATATATAACAGACTGAAATTTAATACAGCTCCACATGATATGGTATCTTATTAAACTGAAGGTATTTATTTAACAACTTTCCAGGAAAACTAATGGGTTAATTTTTTTTCTGAATGCATACTACTTCTTTTGCCATTGTAATTGTGCATGAATATAAAGCCTGAAGCTATCTTTTCAATCAATAGAAATTTCTTTACTGACTTAAGAGAGCACAAATGCATATAGATAAAATACTGTTCCTTAGCAGTTTACCAGAACAGCCTTGCAATTTTATCCAGGCTAGCTACTTGGTGCCAATTTTGCTGTCAGTTCTGCTACATCTATTTCTGAAAAATCTGAATTTGTGTTTACTGAAGTTTCCTGTAGTTCTCAGTTCATGAGTTAAAGAATGAAGCACTTTTGTTAGCCTTTTGAGGTACAGGCAATGCTGGGTCCTTTAACTATGCTTGCTTGTTTTATCAGACCCTTCCATTGGTAGATGTATTGATCTACTGACTAAGCTGCTGAATTACTCACCAGCTGAAGTGACTGCTATGCCTCCCTCTAATTTCTGTGCTTCTGGTAACAGAAAAGAAACAGCAACTGAAGAACTGAAGTGGGACAGAATTTTCGGCAGTATAATTTAATAGGTTATAAATGTGTGTCTTAGTTATCTCATTCCAGTGCCTAAATCTCTGAGGAGACAAGCTGTCTTTGTTAGATACTTGCCTCTGCACTGTTAGCTGATTAGTACACTGCTGCCAGATCTTGCTGCAAAAAGGGTTAGGCTTATTTTAGTTCTCAAAAAGTATTATTCAGTTGAGTCTGAACAAAGCTGATTCCCAGACACAATGCCAGGGAACAATGCTGATTCCCAGACATATGATAGTCTGGTAATTTTGAAGTCAAAAATAGATTTTTGGGGGATTTTTTCTAAAAAGTAAGTTTCTCAAGCTTATTCAGCAAAACCAGTGCAAAGTAGGACACAGTTCCTTACTTCATATGTCACCTTGGAGCACAGATTACTCACAATTCCAATTTTAAAAGTAAAGATTAAATACAACTTCCGAAAAATGAAGAGTAAAACACCTTGTAAATGTTTTATTAATAGTCCTTTTTCCAAAGTGCAAGGACATTTTGTCATGGAGCAGATAAATGTGACACTATTCCCCCCTATTAGTGTAAAGATTTAATGTTAATACACCAACTTATTTTCTAGGAAGTCCAAGAATCCAAAACATGCCTAAAATTTATTTATATTTCCTTATTCTCTGTTGTAATGGGCTTCAGGGGTGTCTACACACATTAGGCCATATTTCTTTTAACATTTCAAAGTTATCTTGAAAGTAGTTGCTCTTTCTTCAATCTAAAAACAAAGTTGCTGAGTCATCAGTAGTTACAGGTACAATGTGAGAACAAAGTGGGAAAAAGATCAAACACAGAAAAAATACATCATTAAGAAAGACTGAGAAGCTTAGTAAATGGTATCTGGACTGGATTAAAGAAAATATTCAAAATTGGCAGTCATGTGCAGTGAGAAGGTTTTAGGCTTATTGGGTACTAAGAAATATATGTGAGAGTCCAATTAATGATTAAATTTGTTTTTACCAGTGTTTCACTGAAGACACCAGATGGCCACTGAGTTCTAGTGAGTGAGCTGTAGTTTTCAAATTAGTTTTGTTTGGTTGCTCCCATTATGCTTCTGGAGAAGGTTTGATATGCTTCTGTTTCATTAAAAACAAGGCCTCATTCTGCAACCCCTTCTCCCTTCCAAGTCCCTTTAAAAATTGATTGGTTCAAATGGATTTTCTGAAACCTGAAGACCCATGGGTATTTCATTTCTGGGCACTCCATGTTCCCTTTCAAAGATAAGCATTACATTTATCTTCTTTCTGTCTTTTACTGTGACTTTCCAAGACCATAGAGATAACTCTTATTACTTTAAGTTCAAATTTCCAAGTTGCCTTCCTCTAAAGCAAATTATTGAAACATCTGAATGCATGAATGCAGCTATAAAGTTAATGAACATTTGGGTTTACTCATATCAGAGAAAAAGAGGTCTTAAAAGTAAAACAAAGTGTACTTACTAGATGTGTATGAGAACACTTGAACTAACTGAAAATTGTATGGAAATACTTCACTGAAAACATTCTAAAACATATACTAAAATGTTTTTCTTACTAAAAATACTAATTCCAAATCAAGATTTCCATATGAATATATAGATTCAAATATACATTTCCATTTTCTATCACCTTCCAAAATGACTCCACTAAAATAATAAGCAAAAGTAACAACTGAATTAAATAATGCTTTGTAATAAATTGTCCTAAAATGGGAAAATTACAAAATTCTTTAGCCATACATCATTGATTATTTTATCATATAATCACAGAATGGGTGGAATTGGAAGGGACCTTAAAGACCATTTAGTTCCAATGCCCCTGCTGTGGGCAGGCAAGCCTTTCACTAGACTTGTGTGGGTTGTTTGTTTATTTGCTTGTTTTTCCTTCCCTTTTCCTTTTTTTTTTTTTTTAAATAAAAAAGAAGCTAGCAGGGATTTTTTTTCAAAGTATAGACCTGGATAATCTAATTGAAAGTGCCTACAGTGATAACAATGTGTCAGTGTTTTGATTAACATTTGATGGTATTATAAAATCCTGTCTGGGTGGTTTATAAAAACTAAGTGCCCTAAAATATGAACCAGACACTGTATGCAAAGTAGATATAATAATGTTTGCTGATGCAAAAGAAAAAGTTGACAGCAAAGAGCTTGGAAGGAATTTCACAGTGCTAGACAAGCACTGGTTGTGACCCAGCTGACATGAGAAAGTCACTGTGTACAGACACAGGGTGATGCCAATGAGGGACAAACAATTGTCATTTCACAGGCACGGTGAAGAGCTCTGAAGGAGCCACCACCATTTCAGAAAGGGAACTTGGAGGAAAGAAAGAAAAGAAAAAGGAGATATAATGATGTTAGTGGTCAAATCTGTATTCTAAAGTGCAAATCCCATGTGTGGTAGTAGTTCATCTAATACCAGGACAACCATAAAAGGTCTTGAGGAGGCAAGAAAACTGATCAATGGTATGAAATTGCATTCAAATTAGAAAATGACTGACTAGAGATGCCCCAGGTAGGGCTGGTGATGGAAAGGTACATCAGAGTTGATAAATTAGCTAGGAGGATTCACAGTCCTTTCTCCTTGTAAAAGACTTACAAGTTATTGAAAATATTGATCAGGTCTCAGTTTTAGAACAGACCTTTCTTCATTTAGAAGATGGTAACTTCTCAAAATCCTGCATAGGTCAGCTTGGGGGTGGCTTTCTGCACAAAAATGTAGATGTCAGAAGTTTTCAGATCTCTGAAAAAAAAGCAAATAAACTAATGAGAAATGTTAGTTCAGGAATATTATTTTGTACAAAGAATAATTTCTGGCTTAGGAAATCCTTGATCTATGGGTTATTGAGAACCTGCAAAAGTACATTAGAGTCCTGCTTTATTTATTTACAGCATTTCTGTGCCCTCTTCTAGGTAGGGTTGTTGAATTGTGAAAGATAATGGAGGTCAGGCATGGTTACATGAATTTTTTCTGTGGATGATGTTTGTTGAGCTATTGCCCTTTGCAAGGCCAGAGCTAAAAAAATATTAAGTTTGATACATAAACATAAACTACCGTCTAAAACTTATCTTGCACTGCTCCTGTTTTACTTTTTGATGGTAGACAAGCACTATGGTTTTAGTAGTGGAAAAACTGTATCTTGTATTTGAGCTGGGCTGAGATCCATCGCTACCTTCTGTTATAATTTCAGATAGACTGTGCAAAGATGAAATATGCAAAATTGTTGAACTCAGCCTAGCTGTTCTGGTGGTCATTATTACAGATTTCTTCCAAGAAATGTTTTGCAATTCCTCAAGCTGTCTCAGAAACCAAAACCACAGCCACTCTCTCTTTGCTACGATGCGATGCAGGGACTGTATTTATTCTCACTTCTGTTCCTACATATAAGGTAACAAATAGCACATCCTGAGTAATTCTGTTATAATTTCTGCCTGTGTCTACAATAATAATTTTTTTCAGTGCTCTTTCGTCATTTTGATCTCTACTTCAATATTTGGAAACTAACAAACTGACTATTTGGCCTTACAAATGATATTTTAAAATGATTGCTTATCTTAATAGTGACTGCCTGTAAAGAGGTGTGGATGCTACTTACAAGACAATACAATGGTACAGGGATACCACATACTTCAGTCTCCAACACTGTACTTAGCCTGAATTAGAAAACATGTCTTTCTAGCAAATTAATTAGTGCTAAATTTCAATAAAAATATGATAAAGAAGGTGAGTCTAGGGAGGGCCTGACAATGTTCATGTCCATTTAATATATTTCTCTCTTTCCCTCCTTCCCTGTCATCAATTAAATACGTAAGATGAAATTAAGCGTTCTGCAGGTCTCTATTAATTTGGTTTTGGAACAACCTCTGGTGGGGAGAAACTCTCTCTTAATTCTTAATTCTCTGCACAGGATGAACATTGCTGAAAAAATACAACCTTACATCTTAGTTGGCCTATTTTATACTGCTCACTGTCAGTTAAAAATTCAGAATGGATAGAGTGATTCTTTCAGGGCAGTGTGTTTTTCAATGTTATGGTGATTATTTCCTCATCTGATAAGACAAGCCCACAAGCAATGTTCATCAAGAATTCCACCTAATCCACTGTTTACCTGAGAGCTGCAAACTGGGCCAAGAAAAACTCAAGAGTACGAAGCTCAGAGATTTGGTATACGTTTTTAATTTGACCCTCTTACTACACAATTCCAGTATTAAATCTATACTTGTGCACTTACTGAACTTCTTGGGAGTCACCAAGCTGTCCAAAGTTACCAGTTTTTACAGTTTCCTTGGGCTAGAGAGTGGAATCTGACCCAGAGGGAATTAATAATTTAATTCTGGATATTTTACGGTTTGTTGAACGCAATTGAATGTCTGTGACCTTAAATGTAATTTTTCAAATTGCTTACAAACAGGGAATTAAATATAATCACTTCTTGCGTGTGTTTATTCACAGAAACACCTGCAGATTCCCCATGTCTTTCAATTAATCAGTAAAAACTTCAGAAAATGAGCTTTAGAAACATGCACTTGCTAATAAAGTGATAATGGAATCAAGTGTAATAGGAAAAGTCTTTTTTCTAAGTGGTTATTTTTGAAGTAGATTACAAAAAAACCCACAGGAATGGAACTTCACTGTCTTAGACTTCCAAATTAAGTGTCTCAGTGGGGCTTGAGAGGCAAAGTTCTCAAAGAGATCAGTTTCCAGTTTTGTAAAAGTGGGAAGTTTTGGAGCTACTTTGTGTTTAGTAGATATATTAAAGTTAATAGAATCTATGCTAAATTCTTGAAAATGATCCAAAGTAACAGTGGGGCATCAGTTTGAATTTTCATATTCAACCCAAAGAAATATTTGTCTAAGGAGCTATTTTACTAACCATTCTTGCATTTCCAGAGATAATGAGCTGATTTAGCTACTAGAATGGGAAGGAATGAAATCCTAAAGCCTTTTAAATTCATGCAGCTCTAGTTTTGGTATTACTTGCTTGAGCAATAGGAAAACATCTATTTCTATAACAAATGGTGATCCTACCATGTAATTTCTAGTTAACATCAGGCAGGGTAAGAACAAAAAGCTCACAAGTGCTTTTTACAAGTCTGCTGGTCCAGATGCTCACTAAACCATACACTCTGGGTAGGATCAATATAATGTAAACATTCTTGATAAGACTTAAACAGACCCTAAGATACATCTCTTCCCTTAGTAAGCATTTGAAGTGCCTTTCCCCTAGGGAAAAAGTACCACTTATCACTCACAAAGAGTCTTGAAGGGTTTGGATTTCCTTTGGTGTTCAGTGATGAAAAAATTTAAAATTTTTTCATGGTCTGGGAAAGTGTTTTATAGATATTCTGTCATTACCTACATGTACAACTTGATGTGACAAGCACAAACACAAAGACACAGATCACTCTGTAAGTTGATAATGTCTTATGTTGAATCTGGATATGAATGTTGTTGAAAATAATAGATGATATTAGGAAGAGGACGATTCACAGAGAAAAAAATGTATGTGAGTATCCTCAGGATTTGCCATTTTGGCACCATTATTTTGTAATAGAAACTGAGTTAGACTAGCAGTAAAAACTGCGAATAATTGAAATTCAGTAAGCTGAGATGTTTGTGAAAAATTCTGTTCCTCTTTAATTCAATATGATTAGGGTAAAGAACTGCTGTGAGTTGAAAATCCATGCGGAGACATTTCTGTAAAGTAGCTCAAAAGTCAAGCAAAGTAAATCCAGCAACAATAAAGTATTTGCTGTCAAGTAAACTGTTCAAAAACTTAAAAAAGTTAAGAAGTTTAAGTTAAAAACTTAAAGAGAAGTATTTCTAACATAGGTATTTATTTTAGAAATTATGACCATTCAATTTAAAAAATAAAGTCTTTATGATATCTTGGAGCTATTAGGAGGTTTTTCTATTGTTGGGAACTAATTAATTGATTAAGGATAATGTGGGAATTACAGACTTCAAAGAAACAAATTTCTATTTTATGAAATAGAAACATATATTCAAAATATGATCAGTTCAATATTGTTTTTCAGCAAATACCTTTATGGAATAAAAATAGGACTGGGATAATTCTCTGTTAACTTCCTATAATTGTCATGCTTTTTCAGAAACAAACAGGTGCTAATCACATCATATAAGTGCTGTTGAGTGTATCTCATATGTCACTCTGGTTTTGGTCTCATCCTGCTTATATAAATATTCTGTCCCCTGTTCTCTCAGTGCTGGCTGTCTCTCTCCTGAAGCCATGCTGGTACATGCAGAGACTGGAAAGCACTGGTACTTTGGTCTTTCCTGTCCTTCTGCCATTAGGTTGTCTCTCCAGTTCACAATTTCCCTGTGGGGAATGGTCAGGGGGGTTGAGGTACCAAACCTCCTTGTCTGGAAAATGGGTGTGTGCTCCCTACAAATAGTCCAGTTGGCAACCACTGACTGTGGATGTCCCCTTCATGGTGCTGCTCTCATTCTGAAGAGCTTGGCCATGCTGCCTGATGTCTCCCCTCTTTCTCCCCTCATTTAGCAGAGCCCTGACTCTCTCCTCTAGGTGATGGATCCAGGTAGAGCAATCCTGCTTTTGGCAACACCATCCTCCTTGTTCCTGCCTTGCCAACGTGTCCATTTTTTATACAACAGCTCAAGATTTTTTCACTTCATACTCAGCATGCAGCTTTCTCATGTAAGGTCAAAAGGAATAGCAGAAAAGGCCTGATTTAAAAAGGATGGAAGGGAATGAAAGCACAGTACACTCCAGTGAGCTCCCTCCACCACTCTGCAGTTACAGAACACTCCAGTGTCTGGCACTGCTGTACAGCAGATACCTCTGCAACCTAAAATATACACGCATGTTACAGTAGTTTCTAGCCCTGCCATGCCAAGGCAACTTTGTGCCTTCTCTCCTCTGTATATTCCACTTCAAATGTCACTACATTTCAAGTTTCTGACCTCATTAAAATGATTCTGAGAACTGATCTTCCTGAACCTCAAGGCATTGCTTGGTTTCGACATCTTCTTAGAAGCATGTCTGAATGTTCTTCTCAAGGACTATGAAGAGGACAGACAGATGTGTCAGCTCAGTGAAGAAAATATAGGTTAAAATGTAGATTAGTGTTTATATTTAACATTTATGCCACCTGAATTAACTTTTTTTAAAAAAATAGTATGTGTTTCTGGTATCTTGTGAATATTTGGTTGCATCCAAGGAGACAAAAAGTCTTGAGCATTCATGCACTAAAAATTACAAAGCACAGTGAAGAGAAATTCTTGTAATGATTTTTCTATTATTTTTCCAGTTTATGCAACTGGAAAGTAACTTGGAATATTTATATTAAAAAAAAAATAATTGCATGCTTATCACTAACAAGCACCATATAATTCTTTGAAGGTATTTTTCACATGGTTTTAGGTTACTTAGAAAATGTCTCATTGGTTGAGATTTTTGCAGGATCTTTAGTATGAAGATGTGTTTTCAATGAAGAGAAAATAGTGAAAGATTAGTCTATAGCTCAGGCATTCCATCATTTTCTGAAGGTATGCACTGAGAAATCATTTAACGTGTGCATAAATGCTTTAGTCAAATATGCTACTACTATATAATTTGTCAAACCCTAAATCTTGTGCAGACTGAGAACCTGCTGTAAATACTGTTTGAAATTGTTTTCAGATGAGATTATTATCTGAGAAAATTCACACGATAAGAGGCAGAGTTTTGCTGTTCGCTTGTCTTTCATAGTTGTTGTAGGACAAGATATATTAATTGCTGTGATTTTTTATTTTTTATTTTTATTTTTTAATTTTTTTTTTTTTACCGCTAACCTTAGAATTTTGATATCAACTTTCAGTATTTGCAGGTTTTGGGTTTTTTTTCCAAGCAGGGATAGCACTTTGAAGTCTGTTTTTTGATACATCCTTTAAAAAGGTGTACATATATAACCTGGAGAGCAGAAGAGTTTTCATGCCCACTCAGGGTCTAGTTTTCCTGATATGCATAATCTTTTTTTTCCTTTCCTATCTAGGTTTTATCTCCATTATTTTTGTCAGGGACTGAAATTCAGCTTCCCATTTATTGTGACACTCTGAGAGGACTTTAGGGCCAGCCTTAGCAGTACAACAGAACAACCTGTTGGCTCTGTGCTATAACCAAGTTACATCAAAATCTGAGTAAGGAAAAGCTATTCACAATGACTTCCTAATACAGTTGCCAAAGAGGCACCAAATGAACTTAGCAGCTGAACTTTAGCAAGAACAAAAGAAGGGCTTTTTCAAGGAACTGTTTCCTTAATCCCTTTTTGATAGATGTGGATGAAGAAACTTCAGGCAGGTTAAGAGACAGAGACCAACAGACACAAAACATAATTTTCCAGATGCCAATAAACACAGAGAGATGTCTGTTGTGGCTCCCTCAGTCACAGAGCATGAAAGCTGTGGGGACACCTCAGTGGAGTCATTATGTGTCTCATATTCTTGACCTCTGATACTGGACATTATGGGAGATAGGGCAATGAAAAGTATTCCCAGACTTGTGTGCTACAAAACACTCTTGCTCTTACAGGAAAAGCCATTGCTGCCATCTCCAGAGGATAAAGAGAAAAACAAGTAAGAATTGGATGGGTTTAGGAATTGATGAAATGTCAAGTATTCCAAGTATTTTGGCATTTGAGATTATTTTGTTCTCATTACAAAAGACAGGAAGAAAGAAGACAGTACTTAATATTGCTTACTTCTTCGGATGTCCATAGCCCTCAGACTGTTCCAGAATATGAGTATCATATTAGTAGTAATTAAAGAATTTGCTCTTTCCAAGGCTGGCATGTAGAACATGGCATGAGATGAGAAAAAGCCAAAACACCTCACCATACTATCCATGAATTGATATTAATCTGGAAAAATGTGAATGTTGTTGTGACCATTCCTAATTGCATCATTTCTCCTACCTTTGCAAATGGAATTTAGGGAGGACTGTTTTGTCCAGCTGCTCTGCAGAATCTGCATCCCAGAATTTACTCCCATGACAGAAGTTTATGGACCCAAAATTTACTAATGTCATTCATATATGACAACTGGCTTGGGTGTGTGCCTGACCAAGTGAAGATGAGTAATTTCATTACAATTAAATATATAACTGGTAGAAAAGGCAACAAAATTAAAAAAAAAAAATTACTGAAATACTTGGCAACATTTTTAGGTTTCTGACTAAGGTGTCTGTGTTTAGATGCTTTCAGCATTTTAGCAAGGGAAGTGTAGAGCAAATAAGTAATTCAGTTTCTACTATATTTGCAGTTACATCTGGTCCTGGAGCTTATTATAATTCTGTGAAACTATGAAGAAAATAATTCAACATAATATTGTGTATGAACTTGTGATATAGGTGGCTTTGATTTGTTATAAACCATTAGGATTTTATTTGATTAGCATGGCTTTGGCCATTTGAGAAACAGTTAAATGATTAACTTGGCAAGTAAAAGCAGGGTCTTTGCGCAACCATAACCAAAAATCACAATAACATTTCTAGCTAAGAAGATTGTAGAAGTGAGAGGGAGCAAGAAGGTTACTTTGATGGTGTCTTTAGTCCAGGTTATTGTCCCAGAGCAGGAAAAGAACAACCATTACAGACAGGCATGAGTCCAAGTGACAACAAAGTGTATTTTAAAACATTTTAAATTTGAAACTACAGAGCTCAGAATCTCTTAAAATAGTTAGAGCAAGACAACCAATCCCAAATGAATCACGCTTCATTTAAGATAAAGGTATAAATAATTCCCTAGGACAGATAATATCTGTTTATTATTATGCTGTGATAGTGGCATCACAGTTCATTCAGATTTTCTGTGCTTGTGACAAGCACATTGTGTTTTCTTCTCATTTTTGGTATGTAATGTAGCTGTTTTATTCCACAGGCATGACATTCACAGTTGTTCTTTTTCTTATTTATCCATGTGTAAAAAAACAGTCTATGGATGTTTTCTCCCTAGATGGCTGCACAATATTCTTTAGTGATCAAAAATTATCCTATTTTTGTGTTCTTGCAACTTCTGCTTCCTACAATAACTCGGCTTTGATGGTGATGGTATAGAGCTTAATTAAGAGTTCCTAATATTCATTGTGAATATATGGGGCTGAACATATCTTCCCCTGTCTTCCACAATTTTTATTTTTTATGTGTGAAACTCCTATTAACAATGAAGCATCTGTTCTCTTAAAGGGAACCATTTTTTACACACACTGGCATTGGGACCTCTTGTGATCAATAAATAGTGCAGGTGTAAATGTACTGCTTGGTTCAGGAGCCTTAATGGCACTTTGCAGACCTTCTGTTTTTCTTCATGTAAATGATTTTATCTACACAAATCTGTTGGTTTACATGTGAAATAATCAGCGTCTCTAAACCAAAGCAAGCCCCTTCTTTTGGCACAAAATGCTAGTCATATATTCTACGTCTTCCCTGCTACAGTTATAAACGGTAAATGGCAGCCTTTTAAGAAATTCCCCCGTGGTGCAGCTAGCAGGAGATTGCTCAACTGTATAATAATCAAATCTGACCAGATGGTGATGAGGCTGGGTACTAAATGTTTTTAAAACTCTCCTGCTAGGTTTTCTCATTTAAAAGAGGAGAAATCCCACTTTAAGGTGAACATGATTTGAAAGACATCTTTCTATGAGGCATTATTCTGTCACACAGTACAGCACTTCACATTATCAGGCAGTGTAGAGAAAGGGTCATGACTTATTTAGAAAGTCAGTGTGTTGCTCAAGGAGAGTACCAGCCTGATGGCTCTGGAGAAGAAGCTGACACTGGGTAGGATTCCATTTTTTAAGTTTCTATTTTATATGGGCAGCGACTAACATTCTGAAGAAGATTTTGCTTCTTCATGTGGCAACTCAGTTTTGACACCAGATTTTTCACCTTTTTTAGAGCCCATGCCTCGTGCTTGCAAGGAGCATTACTCTTTGTGATTGAAATTCATTTAGTGCAAAATGTCTTCTAGTTCTGTTCTCCCAGTGGTGCTGTGGTGTGATGTCTCCAGGCACCCTCTCTTCTCTTATTCCGTCTCTTCCATGGGACGTCCCTTCTTTCCTTTCTTAGATTTTATTCCATATTATTGATTTATCCACACATCACATATTTTGCTGCCTCCATGCATACTTTAAAAATGTTTGAGCTAAACACTTTATCTTAAGGAAAAAAATCCACTCTAATTCTCTGAGCTCCTTTTAAAAAATATTTTGTATTTCCCATATCAGACTGGAGGTTAATGATAAATAGAGAAATAACCTGATTTTGAACATTCTTATTACTTAAGTTGTTTTCATGTGAAAGCTGTGGTACCTGTTGCTCACAGTCTATTCAGCACAATGTTTAGCAAGAGACACTGCTAGCAGAACCTAGTTATTGATTCAACATTAGCTTTTGAAAACGAAAAGCAAATTGCTTTCTGTAAGTAGTGAGATCTGAGGAAACAACAAATCAAGTGTTCAAAAAGCTGAAAGCACCTTGAAAGTGCAAAGCTTCATCTAAGATTATGTATATGCCTATACAGGAACTCTGTTCTTCCTAGAGTAACCCCTAACTCATCACCTTAACTCAGAAATGCATTACCTGCATTTTTGAAGACGGTGGAAGAAATTCTTTGGTCGTATAAGAAAGTTGCCCTGCCATAATGCTGACAAAGCCACTGGCCCTTTCTTGCTCCTCTGGAGAGCATTGACAGAGGAGAGCACAGCTGAGTTATTGGCTTGGCAGGTGAATCATTAATTTCCAAATCAGCATGTTTTGTCTGACAGCTGCTGCCCTTCCCCAGAGGCAGAGAAGGTAACCTGGCTGCCAGCATGTGCTGCCAAAACTCCCGGTGTCCCTCTGGAGCTGGGCTGTCTGTCCATGGGTGTGTGAGCCTGGAGCTGTGCCTTCATCTGCATGTGGATGTAACCTCCTTCTGCTGGCAGGACAGGCAGCTGAACATGCAGCCAGCAGCCAGGTGAAGGATGCTGCAGGATGCTGCAGGATGCTGCAGGATGCTGCAGGATGCTGCAGGATGCTGCAGGCTCACCAGCTGCCTGCAGTGCAGTGTGCCATGAGCAGGTCTAGGGGGCTGGGCAGGGCTTAGGTGCAGCTATTGCTATCTGAAACCAGGACAGGTTTTTGATTTTTATTTTTTATTTTATTTTTTATTTCCAGAGAATTAACTGACTGTTACAAGTGGAAGAGAAGGAAAGCAGTGTTGTGCTTGTGCCTTTCCTCTAAGGGAATGTACAGAACTTACCATTTGTGGTCTGTGGTGTCCTAACCCCATGCAGTGAGTCTTATGCAGTGCTTCCTCTACACACAACCTCTATTTTCCTGTCTCCCTGTCTTGTGACTCTGGAAGTTCTGATATAATTTTTGTGAAATTAGAGGTTTTTTTTCCTTGTTGCATGAATTTAATTTATTATTTGCTGTACCTGTAGAAGTCTGGGCTTTGTTAAGAATAAAACCATCAGTATCCCAATAGTTTATTCATCACAGCTGTTTCACTTAAAAATAATTCCTTCTTCTTCTTCAGAGTTGTCAGTCCTGTGCTTTACTTGCATTCAGAGCTGATCCTACTACAAACACAATTTCCTAGTGCCAAAACTCTACTCTGGCAGTCATTTTTTTATCAATTTTTTAAGAGCTGAATACTGGAAGAAAGGCCTATGATCCTTCAGTTTCTTTTGTTGTGGGGTTCTTGTTTTGGGGATTTTTTTTCATCATTTAATGTCTGCTGTCTTTTTATTTGCCATAATCTCATTTACAAATTTTTATATTTCATGTCTTGTGAAAATTGCACCAGCTGGTACATCTTCTGAAATGACATGAACTGATTAAAGAACTTGCTGACCTACCAGTTACTGAATAATTATATCCTCAGGTGGGGAAATTGCACCAGACTGAAATGCGCTTCAAAATGATATTCAGACAACTTGCTGAATACTTTTATGTCTGTGCACATATTTGGTGTGAAAGACTGGGTAACTAAGGCTTTAAGTTAAAGCAAAACCTGTTCTTCTGTTGTCCAGGGAAGAACAGAGTTACCAAATGAGAAATGCCTTTCTGCCAGGGAGTAGTAACAAACAAAATGAAGCTGAGCACAGTCCTGAAATTGTTCCTGATTGAAAGAACAGGTTGTTCTAACCTGCGCACCATCTAACTCTGCAATACAGAAAGAGCAGTCTGAAAAATGAAGAACTGGTCAGGGGTTTTGCATAAGTATGTTTAATTAAACTGTTTGAAGCAAGAAAAGCTACTTAAGGGCTTATTGTCAGCCAAGAAACAGAAAGACATGTTAATGGCATGCAGGTTAAGTGAGGATAATGTGGCAGTCGACAACGTTTCATGCACTTTTGCTAAAAACTAAAATGAGCAAAGCTGAAGAGATTAACCAGAACATCCAATGGCAAGTGATGCCTAGCAGGAGTTATTAGCTCAGCTGAGAGGAGCATGGTGAGCCAGGCAGGACAGCTCTGGTTTGCCACTCAAGAGTGCAGAAGCCATTTTTGTATGAAAGGAAAGCAGTGAATTTCCCCTAGCAATTGCATCCCCAAGACAGGACTGTAAAATTGTTATAATTTGTGTTTATAATGTAATATAATTTGTGTTATAGAATGTGTTTTTCTATGCACAGTGGGTGAATTCCCTGGTTACCTACCATTTTGGTGTTTTCCTTTTCTCTTTTTAAAGAAATGTGGTTTGTTAAGCCAGCTGATTCATGTTAGATGAGCTTCTTGAGCATCAGAATGTTTAGTTGAGTTTTTGCAGCATTATGGATGAGGTTTTTAATCAATGTCTCATTAGCAACCCTTTCAAATTTGAACCCATTCCTTCCATTATGTTCCTGGCAGAAACATTGCAGTTACATTAATCCAGTTTTTATACTTTAAATTTTGGGATGAAACCAGCTCTAGGTACATAAGTGATTATTTTGCATTATTTCATGCCAAGGATTTTTTTGCAGAGACACAAGAAATCAATTTCTAAACCTGTGAAAAGAAACAAAAGAAAATCCTGTTCCACTGTCCTCAGATAATTGTCAGGACTGTCAAAATAGTTCAGAATCTTGTGCAATGCTACAAGCTTGGGGTGCTGGGGTGGTTTATCCTGGAGACAAGAAGGCTCAGGGGGAATTTATTGGTCTTTACAACTGCTCTAGAGATGTTGTAGCCAAGTGGAATTGGTCTCTTTTCCCAGGTAATGAGTGATAGGATGAGAGGACAATGCCTCATGGGAAGCTTAGGTTGGATATAAGGACAAAATATTCACCTAAATGGTTGTTGAACATTGGGATGGGCTGCTCAGGGAAATGGTGTAATCATCATCACTGAAGGTAGATGTGGTGTTAGGGGACAGAATTTCATGGTGGACATGTGGTGGTGGGTGAAAAGTCTTACAGGTCTTTACCAGCTGAAAAAATTCTATGAGTTTATGATTTTATGATGCATCTTAAGGTCCTGGGAATCAGCCTCATGTTGATCAGTGACAAAAAACTAAAGGATGGCTTTGCAGGTGGTTGTAATCTTGGAAAGGCACTTATGTTCCTAGTCCTACAAATAAACTTCCAGTGCTTTGCAAAAACCTTTAAGTAAGATTAATTTAACTCAGTGAGGAGCTAAATTCACTCTTATTACTTATACTTTGAATTCAAACACAAGGCCAACAACTGCACCAGAGGGATCTCAAATGGTGAGTACTGTGATTCCAGGTGAGAAATCATGCTTTGCAGCTGTTGTCTGTTAAACTTGTCATTGTGAAGATGAAAAAAGTTGTCATTTTTGGGGCTACAAAAGAGGCTGAAATGTAATGTCACCACCAACTCATGAACATGGGGAGCAAGGAGGAGGAAAAGGCACAGTCAAGGTGGGAGGAACTATGTGGGAATAGTAACTCTATTTTTCATATCTGTTTCTAAAAGTGAGTGCCAAAGGCACCTTGCCTGAAAGAGCTCTTTGGAAAATAGCACTTTTCAAGGGCTGGTCTGCTGCAGGAACGGGGGGGAGGCTGGAAATGTAAATACAAGGCTGATTCCCTGCTTTGAGCATTGATATATCAAATGAAGGTCACTGTTTAAGTCCACTTCATGGAGACTGAGATTTTAAACACTAATGCTGCTTCAGTTTTAAAATAAAATAGACATGTGGAGTCCTTGTTCTGAAGAGAATGAGGCTGGGAATCTTGGCTATCTGCAAGCATTTTCAGATTTCAGTACCTGACATGACACTAAGCAGTCTGTCAGTGGAAAGACACCCAATTTTCTAAGCTTTTGGCAGATTTCTATAAAACTGAGCAAGGTGCCAGGAAGTATTTGGATTTCAGCTAACTTGCAAAGTCTACTTGAAGGTACATTTTAACAATAAATCTATCCCAAGAGCTCTTGTTGTGGCTATATTTTTTGTATGGATTTAAGATGCAGCCTGATGTAGTTTATAGCAGTAATCTTACATATTCTTCTTGAGAAAGTTTCAGAGCATTTTCAGCTCTCAAGCAGTCTTATTTTAGCAAAGTTCACAGAAGTAGTAGTATATTATCAAACACTGGGCAATTTCAATTAAGTACTAATTGAGAAAACTTTCTGGGACTGGAAGTATAATGAAGTATAAGTCCAACTTCATTCTTATGAGATATTTCATTCAGGACAAAAATTTTTAGTACAGTTTAGATAGCAGCCTGATTTAAATACCTTTTATTTCTTTAGCAGCATGATTGGAACCAGCCAGGACTCAGTATTTTCTGCAGGAAAGTTTCTTTGAGAAGTTTAGCTTCTGAAAGTGAAAGCTCAGAGAGGAGGTAATTGTCAGTTGAGACTGGTTTTATCCACCTTTGGAAACTGGGAAAGGCTTTTTTTGCCTTGTATTATTGCTGAGGGGGGTGGAGATGGGGAAAAAAGATTTTTTCTTTAGTTATTTTTGAGACAGGAAAAGCTGAGGATTTAAGGGATTGTAGGGAAAGGTAACTGGGCATAGACATGCAAGTTTCAGGAGATGCCTGCCACAGAGCATAAAAAACACTTTAAAAAAGAAAAGGTGGAAGCTATTCTTAGGCAGAAAGTGCATTTTTGGTATCCAGGATTGAGGGAAAAGAGGTAAATATTGCTTATATGGAAAAAATTTAAATTGGGATTACCTAAAAAAGGAAAAGTACCTGCTGTGACAGGCTGAAGAACATTTTATAACCTGCAAACCAGCAGCTGACAATGACCACTTGCACAAGCCCTGGTGTATCTTTTGGGGACACATATACATGTTTCAGAGAGAATATTTATTTTTTGTGACATTGATTTGGACCTTTAATAAGGTCTATAGGACACTAGAAGATCTATACTTTTACACAGAGGTATTTATTATAGTAGTGCTCTGATAGTATCTGAAAGCCTCAGTGTCAGTGCCCTGGTCCATCTACACATCATTACTTTTATCTGCAGTACCCTAAATTAAGAATATATGTTGTAATACAATTATATGTTATAGGTGAAACACAACCATAATGACCAGTAGTTTAAATAAAGTTTTCCATGTCTGTGCCTGAAAATCAGTGTAGGAATTTTATTACCCACTATGTCTTTTAGGAACATGCAAATATTCTATTGGTTTAAGTCAACTTAGGTTCAGCATGGGGCTGCTCTGAGGGGAAATTTTGACTGTTCTAATGTTGAAGATGTGGTTTAAAATTATTTAGTAATCTTTGCGAAGCTACAATTCATGCATTTAAACAAAGTAATCTCTTTACAGCTATAAGAAAAAGCAATATGAATTTGAAAACACATTACTCATTGGAGTTTGTAATGAATAATCCATTTGTTTGTTTCTGTGTGTTATCTGATAATATATGGCAAAGTGCATTTTACTGCTTTTGTTTACACATTGTAGCTTTTATGGAATGTGTTACGTGTGGAACTTACTTGGAATTAATTTTTTTGCTTTGCCTTTTTTCTTTTGAGTGCACTTTTCATGTCTGGGAGTGTAACCAGCATCTTTCCCTTTCCTCCTGCTTTCCCACCCTCTAACAGCTGTCTTCAAATATTTCAGCCAAATTTTGTAAAAGGGAAGAAGCCTGAAAGGTAATTAAACTCTGAAAGTTTAGTGAAAATGTGTAGCCAGTGGAGGAGGAAGTCTGGAGGAGAATGGCTCAGCTGAGGGATGTTATACTATGAGTACTCAGGTCACAGGATTCCAGGAAATTCTGGGTGGAAAGATCTGACTGAGGGGCCTGCTTTGGATACCAAGAGCTGTGATGCATAACTGTATCTGCAATCCCTGCTGTATCCAAGCTGTGCTATGAGCTCATGTCACATCCTATCATACAGCTAAGATGTGGTCAATGAGTGCCCTAAGGGACCAAGGTTGCAGAGTAAAACTTGGAATTTACTTTTCTTCTGCCATAGATAGCCTCCAAGATATAAAATTATGCAATACCTAAATCTATAGGAAAATTGACTCCTTCAATGTCAATACCGGTGGAGATACAAGCTTTTCTTCTCTCTCCTTTTCTTATTTTAAAAATTGCATTTAAAGAAAAGACTGAAACATGATCTGGAATGGAAAACTCATCATCTAGACAGCCATCTGCAGATTTCTGCCGTGCCACTAACTGAAATGAATGTAAAATTTTCTTATGCTACCTTTCTTTGTATTTTACCAGTAGTCCTCCAGTAAATCAAAATATTCCTGTTTAACAGAAAAAAGTACCACATTTATGCTGCTCTTTTGCTGAAGTAATAAAATAGAGCTGGATCAAGAGGGTCTGAGGATAGAAAGTGTTAGAGAAACATTCTGTCACACTCCCCAGGTTTCTTGCCAGTCCCGGTCCTCAGCTGTGAGCCGTTCTGGTGTGTAACAGCTGAGGTGTGGGCTGTTCGTGCTGTCAGGTAGGTCTCTGAGTAGCTTCCATCAAGGCACTTATTTATAAGACAGACTTGAAAAGTCCAAGCTGATGAAAGTGGACTTTTTGTAAAATATGTAATTAAAATAACAACAAAGACAGATCTGTCCTGTGCTTGCCAAATTGTTGGTTTTTTTTTCCTATTATTTTTGTTGCATGACAAGCATTTTTTGTGTTGACAGTATGCCTACAGGAGAAAGCAATATTTCCTATAACTTCAGGAAGAGATAAATTATAGCCACATTATTATTATTATTTGTCACATTAAATAAAAACAAATAAACTAATAACCTAGGAGTTATACTGATTTTAATACTTGGTTAAATAAAGCACTAGCAAAGAAATATTTTTCCTTGGAGTATGAATTAAATTATAAAATTCCAATAGACAGAATGACAAAACTCTATAACAAATAAATCTTTCTCACAAATAAGTGTGTATTTTCCTCAAAAATGTCTGTATTTAAGTGTTCTATTATATATAAGCATTCTGATTCTTCTCCTCTTGTCCCCCACCAACTACATCAGAAGGAAAAGAACTCTGCCAGACTTGGGGACTTTATTACATAGATAAATGGGTAGTATATCAAAGAAGACATATAATAGCTTATTTCAGTTGGACAGTTGAAATATTTAGATTCAGGTAAACCTAAAAGAAATATGTTTTCTTTTTTCCCTTCTGATTGAAACAGAGAAGAAAAAAAGAATCAAAAAATTTCCTGGTAGATAAAATAACTATTTTTTTCCTATAAAAGAAATTGCAGTTTTATCTTCTTGACCAACTGAACTTTTCAGTTTACAGTGATACTTTTAGGGTGCTGTGGTGTTTTGGCTCCTTTTTTTTATGAAGCAGTGCGATATATTGCTTTCTGGTGACTGTTCCACAGAGGGAAAAAATAACTTATTATTGCTTCAGATAAGTGAGTTCTTTTGAAGTGAGGTAGTAGAGGTCAGTGTTTTTGCCTCAAAAACACTGGGCTCCAGTTCCTCAGCAAATAATGGGTGAGTGAGATTTTTTCACCACTGAACCTGTTTGCAACACAGATTTCAATGGGCCTTAGATTATAACTCATGTTTTCAGAAACTTATTCATTCCCTTACACCCATTTCTATCAGTCCCTACAACAAGTAGTTATGGGACCTGAACTAATTTTCTGACTTCTAATGAGTAATGATTTAAAATAGAATTTTCATGTTCTGAGTGTTTCTTGAATTGTTCCCTTTGAAATTTAAAACATCCATGCTTATCTTCTCTTGTTATTGAAAAATAAAACTAATATTTTATGTAGTTCTTAATAAATGACAGGGTTTTTTTTACTGATGTTTTTTTGCTTTGTTTTTTATCTTTTTTTTGTTTGTTTGTTTAACCTTCTCCAGGGCATTTATCATTAGAAAACAATTTTATATTCCAAGAACTTAGTTATGATTGATTTCAGTTGCAAGACTGAGCATACAGTACTTCCACAGCCAGATCTCAAATGTCTAAAAAAATGAGCCTTAAAATCTAAGGAAGACAATGATCAACCAAACATTTTTATGATAAATTATTTACTTGGCATCTGGGTAGAAGGCAGTTATCTAGGACACCATTTTACTCCCTTAACCTGTTTTTCCTTTTTATTCAATGCATCTTCCATCTCCTACAATACATGACAGGTTTCCTAGAAACAAAAGACTATTATACAACATGAATTAGTCTTGCGGCCCATGGGGAACCTTTTGGAAAAATAGTATAGGAGCATTTATTGTTGCAACTGGGGGCACATAAGAGAGTCTTGACTTGACTCTCAAACTTCTTAATGGACTGTTTTTATTAGATTTCTTTGGCTGTACCTCTTGGAGTCCTTGTGAGGTAAAGTTCCTGTAGTCTCGGGAGAAATGCGTGACAGAGATGGAGATGTGCTGTTAAGGTGGAATGCGCAGAAGAAGGAACTGATGAAGTTTACTGACCTAGTCTTAATAACATTGTGCAAACATTTTTTTTTATTTCTTAGCAGGGGGCCCCAGAATATGAACATTTGGATGAATTTTTGAGTGAGAAGAAAAATGCCTGTCCTTGATGTAAAGGACTTGTGTTACAAATGCCTTTGCCCTAGCAGGAAGGCTGTGACGGTTCTCAGTACAGTGGTTAGAAAAGGTTGCAAGCATGAAGTGTTTTGTTCTGTGGAAAAGTTGAGTAATTTTAAACTGAAATAAAAACAACAGAAGGGCTGGGGAATGCTGAAATGAATGGTTAGTACTAGTGAATTTATAAGTAACAAAAAATGTGGATCTTATCCACTGTCAATCAACTTTAAATGGAGGCAGTATTATCACTGAAATCTATTGTATGAATGGGAGGAATGTTAAAGCAGTTGACATAAATAATTTTCAAATAAGAGCATGTGCTTATCAGAAATTAATAGATTTTCTTTTTCAAAACAGCTATAGCAGTCCAAGATATTTAGAGAGAAAAGTCATTCTAGAGAGCTTCTGATATTTTCTCCATCTTTTAGAGGGGAAAAATCCAAATGAAACAAGTGTGGAAGAAAGCTTTGGGCTATTACTATTAAGGATAAAAGTGAAACTTTAGTTCTGCAAATATGTGGGCCCACTTACCTTTGAACTCATGTGCAGTTCCATTTATTTATCTGAACAAAGCTGTACTTTTTTTCAGACTCAAGGCCTACATCTGCAAAATACAATCTGGTTTTGTACAACTGAGTTCCACATGAAGTCATGAGTCTTGGTGACTTTATGAGAGTGTAATGAAGGTCCAAAGAGTCTTCCCCTCATGTGGATTAAAAGAAGATCCTATCTGCTCAGGTTACCAGTTTTAGGTATCTGTGCAGAGAAAAGGAAATAAGGTAGACAAATAAACACAGGATTTAAACCCAGAAAGGTTTTCTTATGCTCCTGCCATTGCCATTTTTTCCCTCAAGTCTAAAATATATTTTTGGAAGAAGATGCGATCTGAGCAGAAAAGATTTTGAAGACACAGTGGTAGTGTCAAACCTTTGAATGGTCCATTCTCCTAAGCAAAATACTTACTGACTCTCCACAGCCAGCTCCACAGAGCCACTAACCTCACCTTGAAAACCTGAGTAGCCTGGTGAATATAGCAATACTGAGGGTGTGAACAATGTAAGTACATATGGATGCATTTGCATAAACCTGCACATATTAGTACATACACAAGATAGGAAGTACATATGGAGCACATATATAAAGCTTCTCATTTTCTTAAATTACAGCAGTTATTTGGAAGGATTTGTCAAACTTTTTGAGGATCACAGAAAGACAAACTATCGTAGCCAAAGTCTGCAGTGAGAAGAAAATAATTTGGGTTTTTAAATTTTTTTTTTAAATGGAATATGTCCCAGGAACTAGCTGAGGGATTGTATTTCTGAATTCTTCCTATTGTGTTCCTATTGTGTTACTGTGTCTCTTTCAGAAAAGGTTGGCTTTCAAATTTTCTTGTCTGTCTGGTAGAAGTTAAACTGCTCATTAAGAATTTCATCTTGAAGGGTGACTTACTGTCTGTCTCCATATAATTAGATTTAGAGGATGGTGTTCAAAATGTTCCACTGTACCTCTCAAACAACCTGGTCTTTGACACAGCAAGTAGTGATCATCCAGCTTGTTTCATAGAAGCAGATGAAAAAAATCAATTACTGGAAATTTTCGAAACATTGGTCAGTAAACTGACAATAATAAAGGAAGTTTGAATATTTTAAGCATTTGACCTGTAGGTACTTTTACACTGTAATTTTCTCCCACAGCCCAAATACAGGAACTAGGGAGCCCTTCCTGTTCAGCTGGGTGTGAGTGAAGCTTCTGGGGTCAAAAAAACTTTTGAGGTAGTTGTGCAACATTTCTTGGATATTTTCCCATGGGCAAAAATTTTCCAGAAGGATCAACCAGGTTGTTGGTAAGTGGCAGTACCAGCTATAGAGGGTATGAGGAAGATGGCTGGGAATGGACTGCTGCTTGGTAGACCGATGTCTCTGCTACAGACAGGGCAGTCAATGGGAGAAGTCTGGGTTAATGGTGCAAAAGGAATGATAAATTAGATTGTGTCTCAAAAAGAATGTCATTTGGAGCTCTTCAATATCAACATAAAATGTTTCTTGCAATTATTAAGACACTGGTAACATTCTTCATGCTTGCTTCAATAGCAGAGTTTATGTCTATGATGAAATACTCATCAGATTGATTTTCTGTGCATGCAGAGCTGCCACCAACAGCTCTAGTATTGTACAGGAATAGTCATCAGTCTGATTTTCTGTGAACATGCAACTTCTCTGCAGGCACCTCAGAATGGTAACTCAACTGATTTCTCTAATCTCACAGTCCTTTCACTCATTTCAGAAGTGGAAATACCTTCTGTTCATGCTTCCTCTTCCCTTAATGACTGATGGAGATGCAGATCTCTAAAGGGTCTTCTTCCTCGTGATCCCAAAGACGTTCAGCCCTTTTGGGACCTGCATGTAGAAGCTAGGGCCCGACGGCTCAGAAGATATTGGGATGTAATGGAAAGATAGTCACCCCCCTCCTCTTTAGTGTATGGAAATTAATTAGCCAATAGCATCCAGCTGTGATGAAAGCAGATGGGAGTAACAGTGTGAACCTAGGTTATAAAGTGTCAAATTCTCCAGCAATAAACGCCATTTCTGCCATCCATCACATTGATGCCTGTGTGTGAATGGACCGAGTGGCCTGAGCGTGGCCACCGTGCTGCTCTTGAATCAGGGTGCCTGCCTTGCTAGGCAACACCTGCAGCTTGCTATGAGGCTTTATATAAATTGTTCATGTAGGTACCTAGTATAGCATGCCAGGGCCACCACCTCCATAAAGGATTGACAGCTGTGATAGAGGTGTATGGAATACCCACAGTCATGGAGACCAGCAGAATACGCTAAAGACTCCCAAATGGTCTCTTTAGAGTGTGTGTGTGGATAAATGAAGCCCTGAAATCCTCACACACCTGACAGGACTGGACATACTTTTGGAGTCTCTCTCACCTCAAGTTCCTTAGCTGGCAGTCTAGATACCTAAGCAGTTTCTGGGATGCTTCAGTGTTGGCTGTTGCAGTGTGACATGACACCTTTTAGTTAGGCAGCTCTGAATACATGGGACTTGAACAGAATGAAGCAGTACTGTGATTTCTGTCTTTTATTTTGACTTTGAGATGCCCAATATCTTCCTGGCCCTTATGATGTACTGGAGGAATTTGCTTTTATTTTTTTTCATTTTCTTTTCTTGCCTACACTGATTTAAAAATTATATTTCTTAAATGAAGTTAAACACATCTTTATGAAATGCTTTTTAAATAATTGGTAATAGTCCACATGTAATGGCTGAGATTAGCATGACCATTTATTATGTGGCACCTGGTCATCTTCCTCTGTCTGGTCTGACTGTCTGGTTATTTTTACCATTTTTATTGTTCAGAATAATCTCAATTTTTCTGAATAATTTTCTGCCAAGCAGTTTGAAATAGCATGCAGCCAAACACTGGTATAGGTTATAGCTTTTCAGGCTCTTAGGTTACCTTTACTTATTGTCAGCATCACTTGACTTCCAGAATCTTTCCAGTACTGCATCTACCTTCTTTCAACCAACCCCAAGTGATGCAGAGTAGGTGTTGTTTCAGTCCCTGAATGAGGTTTCTCCATCTAGTACAATGAAGAATAGCCCTGGCTGGTGAGGGCTTATCCTAAGAGATGGTGTTAAAAATATATTTATAAGAAAAATAATCAGTGTGGGATGAATATTCCTTATGCAAATGACAATCTTTTGGTCCTGGCCTTAGACGTACTCCAAAGTACTAGTGACTACAAGTCCCAAAGGAGGAACAGCTTACAACAACCTACCTGAGGAGTGTCTCAAATAATGTTCTGGCAAACACTTTTCTGTGATGAACTGGTCTTTCCCAAGGAAAATACTCAAAGAGAATTTTCGTCAAGGAATTCCCAAGTGGCCTAGTGTTCAGAGCAATGCAACACTCATGCTCAGATAGAATGAGCATTCAGGGAAGAGAGATGTTCTCATTAGATTTCACTAGCACTGTGTGATATCTACCAGATTTCCATATCTGAGCTGACAAAGATGATTTAGAGTGCAAATAACCTATTAACATAATTAGATTAGACATACCATGGTGCAATTAGAATTGTCTCTGTCAGACCATTCTTCATTAACAGAACTTATTCAGAACATACTGTCTGCTTCCTGCTTCTCCTAGACTAATTAGTTACGTGTATGAATGCTTGGATTGCTTAATTATTTTCGCTGTTCACCATTAACATCTTGCTGAACTGGGACATTGTGTCACCCAGAAAGTGGATGTGGAATTGACTTGGGTCCAGCACAGCTGGAGTCCAGACCTCCACCAGGCTGAAATGATGGTAAGGGTAGGGAAGATCACAGAAAACATACATGGAAGGAGTTAATAGGTTTACTGTGAAAAGAGGAAGATTTCAGCAAAAAAGCTGCTTGGAGACAGATTTTGCTGCTTACAAACAGAACTGAGAAAATGGATCCCAAATAAAGAAGGAAAATTACTGGGATTTGGGAGAAGGAAAAGATGAGGGACAGGAGAGGAACCCTTTTATGATTTTTTTCTTTTTAATAACAAAATATTGTGCTCCTGTAGTTATCTTGTGATGTGATAATTCAAAGATCTCCACAGGCTGCTGCTTTTTAAGCCTTTAAATTAAACCTGATCATGTAGTAGACTTCTTGCTTTGGTTTGAAAAAAAAAAAGGTAGATTTGAAGTCTCTTTGGGGAAAGAACCTCAAACAACCACATCTTTGGAGATGTCAGTTGAAATGTTTGTTAATCTTCCCTTTAGAAGTCAATTTGGGAATGAAAAATACCATTTCAAAACAAAAATAAAAGTTGACATTAAATGAAATGTCAAAACAGAGTGAGTCAACTTTTCTAAAATATGTCCTTTTTTTCAACAGTCTTCCACTGAAGCTATTTTCCAAATGTGGAATGAAGGCAATTTCCTGCTCCTTCCATCCGGGCTGACATCATGCTACATTTATTTTTTGGCCCAGTATTTGCCAACACTTTTGGCCAGTACTAGTCTTGTTTTTCTGTGAGGGAGGCTTACAAAATCACTTCTCCCAATGCTTTGGTACAGTTCTACCTCCAGGAGAAGCTGTTTTCTCCAGCATGCCAAGATAACAGAAACTCAGCACAGGGTGAAGCACAGTGCCCTTAGTGCACAACGCAGGTGTCTAGCCCAGATGAGCACACTGGAAAGGGATTGTGTTGCAGTATCACCAGAATGGACAATATTTAGTCTTTTTAAATTTTTTAAAATTTATTTTTAAAGTATGTTTTTCTGTTTAGCTGTGGTGAAAATGCTGACTTCACCTTTCATCTTAATGACTATGTATTCAGGTATGCACTGATATCCCTTCTGATTTCCTCTCTAGCTTTTGACCTTTCCAGTTAACAAACCAACTGGCAGTTCCTTATGGAATCAGAAGGAAAAGAACAGTGTGGCACTGCACTTCTGGTCCTACCTGCATGTTTTTTTGGATTAAAGAGCAAACAAAAAGGTGATTAAGTAACCTTGTATCTTCCAACACACACCATTAAGGGAAGACTCATGAATTCCTTCAGGTTTTTTAGTCATAATTCAGTTGTTTCAGGCTTTTTCTCATTAGTAAAACCTGAACTCTTGATCATCTGGTATAGAAAAAATTCTCAATTTCTTGGTTAACTACCAGATAGCAAATCACAACCTGTTCAGCTTATTTCACCAGTCAGATTTTCAATTTTAAGAACCTTTCCTTGGGCTTAATTTATAGAAACATGGTCCTCACAATAATTCTGATATCTGCATTGATATAAAGGAAATTACAATGAATTTCAGTGAATTTGAAGGTTGAAGAAATTTTCCCATGGTATGCTTAGTAACAGGGAATGTTCTGTTCTGTTGTATTCTACATTCAGTATATCTCTCAATTTTATCTAACAAATGGATAAAATTTATGGGGTTTTTTTTGTAATATAAAAGATGGATTCATAGAAAAATGTGGTGCAAAGGGGCAAACTTAACATTTCATCAAGCAGTTTTATTCAATATTCAATTATTGCTGAAGGTTTTTGGGCATGGTTATATTCTTTTAACAGACCGTCATAATTACATTTAGTGTTAAATCAGTTTGAATCAGAAATGACAGTTTGAGATATTGTTCACATTGCTTTTCTGTTCTGTCAATTCACCAGCTGCTGGAGAAGATGTTCTTACTTTTTAAACCTGACATTTAAGCTCTAATTAGGAATGGTTGTGCTATTAGTTTGTTCACAGACCTTCTACAAGCAAGCTGCATGAAGCTTATAGTGTCTTTTCCTTCACTTTAGTGGGTTGGTGGTTTCATGGCAAGATTTTGAGTGTAAAATGTAAGCTAAAGTGTTAAGCTAATTTGTACAGAGATTTCCTCTGTACTTTTTCCACAATCTCTTCATTTCTAATAATTCAATGCATGGCTTAGTTGATGAGGTGGTGTTAGATTCTAGGTTGGACTCAGTCATCTCCAAGGCCTTTTCCAATCTAGTTAATTCTGTGATTTCATTGGACTTGAATATTGGAGGTTCCACGCTTAAATGTGCTATTATTAGAGCTGCACTATACAGATGATAAGCAGATATTTTCAATGCAACTTTGAAAATGAAATCAGTAAATCAATTTCAAAGTGAGTGTTTTTGCAGCTGAGATTTGTTTGCAGTAGTCATCTCAAACAATAACATATCTCTTTTATAATATATAGCACATTTATTATTTCGTATAATGTATGGGTATATCATTAGTTCATTAGAAGTCTGACTAGAAAGCAAAGAAATGAGAGGCAGACTACACAGAAATCCTCCTTATTGAAATGTTTTCTTATCATATTCTTGGTTTAACTATCCATTGTCTGAAATGCACCCTAATTTAAATATTTATTTATTTTAAGATGTGCAGATTCTTAAAGAATGAATTATATAGATCTACTTTTCTAATTTTCTCTATCTCACATCTGGGATTATATTATACCACAAGTTGTAGAACAAAATTATTATCATTTCTACATAAATAGAAAAGGTCTTTGAGCCGATTATGAGTAGCATATCCTTAAAAATAAAAATGACTGTAAGGGTTTTGGGTATTTCAGTATGAAATATAACCACTCAATGTGAAGTTGTAATCTAAATGGAGATAGTGAAAGATTTTTGAATTGGGTCAAGATTTTACCTGAAAAATGTGATTGTAATGTACCACTTGTGGCCTAGCCCTGTAGTCAGTCAGAATGATGAAACTCTGTGGAAGAATTTGTCTTCTTTGAGGAACTTAATACTTGTATAATTTTCTATATTATAGAAAATATAAATGCAGGTGTCTGAACTTTTCCTAGGAAAGATATTACCTACTTCTAATTTTTGACCATTTCTTTCCAGAAGGAAATAATTTATCTGGAATGTGTTGAAAATGTCTTGCAAGAAGTTATATTCTCTTTTTTCCCTGACAAATCTCTCTTAATTTTGTTTGTCCATGGTTATTAAATTCCTCTGTTAAGAAACTAATTTCTCAAAAAAAACCCCAAAGGGACCTTTGATTCCTCATTTTAAATTTTTTTTTTAAAAAACCTTTTATCCAGAGAATAAGTTCTTTGTGTTTGTGGTTTTGATTTTTTTTTTTTTTTCTGTCACTATTAGTCTTGCTCAACTACAATTCTGCCATGAAAGTTAATTGCCCACTTGTTTTTCTGAAATTGAAATTCAACAGATTTGGGCTTTACAAAGTCACCTTTAAAAGTTCATGCTTAGTAGCACGATTTCCAAATACCCTGGTTAATTTTCAGCATTGGAAGTAGGAATATTAAGAAGCAATTCTGGGGCATGCAGGATGCATATACTTCTGGAAGCAGTGCAGCCATTATTCTTTGGATGGAGACAGCTATTTGTCTAGGGAAGTTATTGTCTCTTGCTGACTTCCAGCAGAGGATCTCCAAAGGGATTGCATGCAGTGTGCAATGTTCTGCATTTGGAAATGGCAGGAAACAGTCTAAAACCCTTTAATTCTTGCTCTGTTTCAGGACTAAGGTTTTACATTAGGGGCTTCTGCAATTCTTTTTCTCATTGGTTGGAAACAGATGACACTTATTATCTATTCAGGAACAAATTGGTTTTTTGGTGATTTCTACACCTTAGTTTCAGTGGTTATAGATTTCAAATGTGGGAGGCAGAAACCCTTTTATTTCAAATCTTTTGAAATCTAGAGAACAGCACCATAGCTACAAATCTTCACTAGTTACAGCATATCCTTCTTACAGAACTAACCTTCATCAGCACAAACCAAAATGAGTAAGTTAGGTTCACAGAGCAGTAGGTGGGAAATGTCTCATACATCTTTTTTCATGTTAAAGATCCTGAGGCTCACATTTGACATACTGCTGCCTTTAAAATTGTTAACACTATGGGACTTTTTGGTGATAGGGAATTGTATCAGTCCAGCTTCAGGCAGCAAAGCTAAAGAACTCCAGAGTAACACTTCAGATATGCAGAAACAGTGGTAGAGGCACACTAACACTTTCTGATGAATATGCAGCTTCTAAATGCTTATGACATTAGGCTGGAAAAGGTATCAGAAAGAAAACTTTGCATCAGAACAATCATTCTGACCTTAAAAAACAATGAGACTATATTAATATTGAAGAAGCAAAGGCAAATATTGAGAAAATGGAAAATATTAATACCAAAGGAATTCTCTTCATTCCTGTAATGGAATTACAGAATAGTAGATTAGGCTAGCATCAAATTGAGTAAGTGAAGAACACACTCATGAAGGACACAAGATGATTCTTAGCTTAAAGTCAAGAATGCTACACTACTTTGATTGTTTTTGCAAGTCAAACCAATTCTTAGTGCTGACACAAGTAAATCTTATCAATAACACTTTTATATCTATACCCCTCTAAACAAGCCTCATTGAGAAAACAACATTGTTTCTTTTCAGGCAAATTATCAAAGTCTCTGCAGACTTCAGCAGAACTTTACCAAATCATCTTTTGCATAAATAAGCTTGTTTGTAAGGTGTAAAATTAACTTTCCACTGGAATGAGAGGCAGAATTACAATGAAGCAAGAATGGAGATTTTATTTTCAAAACTAGTGACAGTTATATCTTGTTTTGTCCCTAATTTGTTTGCTCCCTTGAGCCTTTTGCAACATCTCAGACAGGCACACAGCACAAACCATACAGATGTGGTTAAGAGATGGAACTGAGAGCCATGAAAAGACTTCTGAGCAGCTTTTTCAGCATTGTTAAGCACCCACAGACTTATCAGTGGTCCTTGCTCATGTGCAAAAAGGGATTGTTTCATTTTCAGACTGCATGTCTAAGCAGTACATCAACCACCAGTGTGTCAGGATGGACCATGAGTAGAATTTACAGTGTACAAGAGCCGAGTTGGTGATGCTCTCAAAGTAATAAAAAATAGAGTTAAAGTCTGAGACTCTGAGACAGCAATTTGCTAATTAGTGGTATTGCTGAAGTTCTGTTTAATCGCTTCAACACTCAGGGGAGTGAAATGTACCTGAAGTACCAAGGCAGAGTTCAGTGAGCACTCTCATTACCATTGTGCTTTGACACACAGATAAAGACTTCTTGCATCTAGAGATGCAAGCTGCCATTGAAATCCATGCTAAATACCTGCTTGATCATGTGCAACTGATATGTGTTTCATGTCTTTGGGGAGTGCATTTCAGGACCAAGCTTGCTCAGTGTTTTTTGGTGTGATGAGATGAGTAATTGCTGTAGTACTGAAGTCACCAACATTAGGACTTCGTAGGAGCATCAAAGAAAAAGCTGTATTATAATAAACTGAGAATATCTATAGTTTTGCACTTTACTCATCCACACAACAAAATCAAGCCTATGCAGTAATAACATATACATTATTCCCTTAAAAAATTGAATTGAGTAGATTCTTCTATGTATTTAACATGTATTTATACTGTTTGTGTGCAAAGATGACCTAAGCACTTTGAAATTAAAAAAAACATAAGTAAAAAATACATAAAAAGTTTGTACAGCCATGTGTTACAGTTTCAGCAGTGGTAACTGGGATAAGTTCAATTAAAGGTCCTTTAGGAAATAAAGATGGTATTTTATTAGACACTTAAGCTAGAGTCTTACTCAGGACCATGTTTTAGGAAAGAAACAGAATTAAGCAATCTACTAACTTCCCAGGATTTCTTCATTACCACAGACCCCTACATAAGCCCTTTGGAATATTAAACAGAGAATTTTTTTAAGCAGTTAAACAAGCTGATCAAAGATGATGTTTGAAAAGCTATCCTTTGTTCTCAGTTGTTTAAATGTTCTGTCCTAGAGTCTGTGCATGTGTCTAAGAGAATGAAGTCACTCTTCTTAAATTCCTGAGTTAATCCTGGTTGCCAAAGGACCAGTCAGGTGAAGGTTTATGTCGAGGCCAACTGTTAAATCAACTTCTATCCTCTCTTTCCTGATTCATACCTCTTTAGCATTTCAAGACTGAGTTTATTCCCATGTAGCCTGCCCTTATTCTCAGGCTATGCCCATACCACACTTTGTGCCAGAAACTCTTGCCATCTTGCCCAGAAAGTTCCATTTCATGGGTTGTGAAGCTCTGCCAGAAGGTTCTCTCATCTATAGTTTATATGGCATTTTAGGAATTGGGGTTTATGTATTTTGCTAAATCTGCTTATCCATTTAAATTCTCAAAGAAATTGAGATGGACATGGATGATTATCATCTTTCTTGCCTTTGGAGAAAGCTCCTGTTTCTGTGATTTCAGCTGAAGGAAAGGTTCACCTTGCAAGCCCACAAACTGATCTCTCCTTTTGGAGAGCTGCTGCCTGAATGCCACTCCTGACCTCTGTGTTTCAGCAGCTGTAGGGCTGAGCCCTCAGTGGGCACCAGGCCTGAGCTCCTTGTCAGCCTGAGGCAGTTTATTTCCATGCTGCATTGACCCCTTTCACTGGCTTTTACCTTTCTCAGTCACAAACTCAGCTCAGTATTTCCTGCCTGGCCACAAAGGAGGCAGCCCCAGTTAGTTGTGTCTCATTCAGTGATGCTCTTGACAAGGAACAGGCTGCTCAGGGCTGAGAATTTTGGTTCAGGCCCAATGTCCTGGTGTCACCCACAGGGACAGCAAGCAGGGGGAGAGCAGTGCTTGCCATGCAGCATGGCACGTGTATGTCAGTCAGAGTGAGCACCTCAAAGTTCAGAGCAATCCCTAAGGCAATTCTACAGTTCCCAGAGATGACGCCTTCTGGAGTGAAATGCTTTCCTCCTACAAAAGTAACAGAGAGCTCCTTTTCCTTTCAGCATTATGGCTCTGGGACTATCAGGTGTGAATACTTACACAAGGAGCAAAACATGGATACCCTTTGTCCTGGCCCAGGGCAGGACCTTTATGCAGCTTAATAACGTGAAGCTGCCAGCATGTAGTTTTCATCACCTGTGAAAATCCTGTTACAGAACTGATTTAAGAAGGGGCTGGTAAATGACTTTGAGGTGTTCAGTGGATTGTGACATATCCTTACCCAGTGACAGCAGAAATAGAAAGCTGATGAGCTGTGCTTAGGCCGAATCTGCTGAGCTCACACAATAACCAAAAAGAAATCTCAAGCCACCCAGGAAAGGATTATGTCAAGGAACTAAGGCTCCTATTTTATGTTTTATTTTTGCATGTAATCCTGTGAAAACATCCTAACCTAGCAACAAATGTCACTTATTAGAATCAGGTATGCCTCTATTTCCACCTATGAACAGCATAAGAATGCCACAATGTCACAGCGAGCTCTAGTACCTACTGCAAGAAAGCAGAGTGGTGTGTACCTTTGAAGCCACAAATACAAATAATTTATCTGTTGTTTCTTGCTAGGCAAGCTCTTCATTATGAATGCATCCATCAGCATCTGCAAGCTGCCTAGAGGTGATCTGTTAAAGCATCTCTAATTCCCATTAGGATATCCCGGTTTTGGTTCTGGAAGAGCAAGAGCATGGCTTATGCTCCATGTAGGGCATGGTGCTGAGCTTTGCCATAGGTCTGCTCAGCAGAGGGGGGCTGTTCTGTCATGCACTGTGTAACTGGGTTACAAATGCAGGATTGCACGTGGAAGAGCGCTTTACCTCCCTGTCCCAGAAACCTGGTCCTTCTGGTGAGCAGGTGTGACCAATCTTTGTTCTCAGTGTGAGTAGAGAGAAGAGTTTAGGGGAAGATAGCCATGTGTAATGGGGGAGGAGAGTAGTGGGGAATGCTTTTTGTGATCACAGTCTCTGCCTAAATCTGGTGCAGTACAATCAGCACAGGGTAAAGGCATTTTCTGTAGTATTGGAAATTTCCAGAAGAAAAATACCTTGTCTGGGTAGTACCACCTTCATCTGGGCATTTTACCTGTTCTTTCTTTAAGCACTAGGAAAATACTTTTTCTTCCTCTTTTGCCTTTGGCCTGACAATCTCTTCTGTCCTCATCCATTATCATCTCTTCCCTAATGCTCTCACTGTTGCTGTATAACATCAGCTTTCTCACCCTTCTTCTGTGTGCTGTCAAGTGCTTTCAAAGACTTCTTAACCCTTTCCCTCCTGCACATTATTCTGTGGGAAAGCAGGCTAGTGACAGATAATCACACAGTGCTGCTTCAAATTAAAAGGCTTTCCCTTTCTCCCTAATAAATATTCAGTGACAAACCAAAGATTAAGGAAGCTGATACACAAAGATGGAGCTAAGCTGAAGTGTCGGATAAAAATAATTTTACCATTAGAAGGGAAAAGTACTGAATTTGCAATTTTTAGTTTCAGAAGGGATTCAGAAGGGATTGCATGATTTCGACAATGTCAGGATTGAGACTTCTAGAGAATAATTAAATTTCACTGACAGAGAGTAGTTTTTTATTTAGCATATTTTCTCCATCTGTATTATGGCCATTTTGCCTCCAGTAATTATGATTTCCAGTATTTATAAAACAGATTAATATGCCAAGAGACATATTCATGTCAATCATTCATTTCTTAAAGAAGTATAAAATGGATTATTTACTAAAAGTGCATGCATTTATGCAATTAATTTCCTGTGAATATTCTGTATAAATAACTTGTAGAGAGGCTGTTCATTGACCTCTTAAAAACTGAATTTAGTCTCAAATCAACATCCCTGATGACCAAACTACTTGATATAGAACTAAACCTGAATAAATATCAGAATAAGTAGGCATTGAAATGATTTACTGATATGGTCAAAGATAGATGAAATGAAATTTCTGTGTGTGGAAAAGAGAGTTATGATAAAACAGTTTTAAGCTGATGCTTGAAATGATTGGAGTAAATTAAAACAAAGCAGACTAGTCTTAGGTACTAGTTTCAGTATAGCTAGGTTCAATCATGATAGAAAATTATGGTTTTAATAAGCAATCCTAAATGATTCAGTAATTTTTTTCCATTCCTGGTGAACATTTGTCTGTTGACTGACACTTTTACTGACTATCTTAGATACGACCAAGGTTTGAATGAACTCTAGAGACTGAACTATATCATTATCAGTGATTCCTTCAGTCAAAATTAAGAAAAATTTCAGGTTTAGAAGTGAGATAAATTTAAGTTTTCCTATTTAAAAATGAGAATAATTTTTTTCTGAATCAGAGTGAGTGATCTAGCACTAGCAATGCCCAGGATATCTTACAAACCCAGCTTTCAGCAGAAAGCATTAGTGTCAGTGCTCTGAAATATTTCTTTTGAAGCATCATGGATTCAGTGAACCCTCAACAAATCCAGGACAAAGTCTGGGGATCCAGCTTGCTGTCACTGTCTTGTAAATTAAGCAGATTCAGGAGCCTTTTATGGCATTAAGGCAAACTCAGATTATTTATTACCTCATCCTAAAGAGAGTGTACTTGTTCCCTTAACTAAGCCGTTCAGGAATTGTACTTACCTTGTACTGGCTGTTGCATTTTCCTGAGGAAAATGTCTGGGGAAGCGCCAGGTAGGGTTAAAAGCATGCCATGAATGTCTCCAACAGTTTATCACGACAAACATTTGTATTCCTGCAGCACTGGTGGCACTGCTTCATCTACTGTTGTGGACACAATCTGTGCCTACAGGAGGCACCACGGTGCTGCTTCAGCACACAGGTGGATTTTTTTGCAAAGCAGCTTCAAGTTCAGCTCCTGTGATGGTTCAGAAGGCCAGAGGCTCGAGGTGTGCTGCCATGCAGCCTGGATCTGTCCAGGTCACAGGCTGAGCCCATGTGCAGAACAGATGGATATTTCTGACTCACTTGGCTGGGACTCCCTTTACAGAGAGCAGAGGTCAGAGCATGAGTCACCCAAACTACCTGGGCCTTACAGGACTTCTCAACACTGCCTTCAAAGAGAGAGTGGGTGACCTACCAGCACCTGAAGAGGGATGTTATGATTTCCATTCCAGGTCCTGCAATTCTTTGAGTGAGATTGAGCAGCTGAGATCCAGGAGGTCTTTCATTTCACAGGAAGGTTGGGAAGGTTTCTATTTAATGTGGATGTCAGCATTGAACTGGCTTTTGAGAAAAGTGAAGTTTTATGTTGTTGAGAGGAAAAGGTTAAAAGCTGAATAGCAAAGAGGGTGGCAGAATTACTCAAGTGACCTTGCAGCTGGGAATACCAAGGCTGGAGAATATAAGTGATGGAAACCTGCTTGGAAGTGGAAATGTCTACAGGTATTTATCCTTTGTCTGTTTTGAGAAGTAGAATTTGTGTGGAGATAATGTAGGTGTTTACAGAGACTTGAAGGCCCTCTCATGTACATGTTGAACTCTGTGTTTTGGGAGTGAGCCCAAAGCTCAAAGGACACAAAAGGCCCAGAGGAGGTCACAGCATGCTGGTAAATGGGCCATGTGTGTGGGCCCTTGATAAATGGCTGCAAAGAGCAGCCCTGCTGCCTGCCAGGACTGGACTGAGCCTGACATTCTGGTGCTGGCATTCCCACTGGAGTGTCTCTGCTGACTATGTGCTGCTTTGGGATCCTCCAGCTAGCGAGGAAACAAATTTACTCTTTTTCTTTCAGCTGTGGTTTTGGGGGTGTTAAGGCCACCAGCCTGTGTCAATTCTCACGTAGGTGAACTAGAACTCCAGCTTTTTGGACAGAACTATATCACATCTTTGTAGAGATAATGAATAATCATAGCATGAGACTGGAGGTTAAGTCTTGTTTGTTTTTTCATCAACCAGTCCTTGAAACAACTAGTATTTCAGAAATAAAAATGGTACAATTATTTTAATGAGGCTCTGCTTCTTGATCTTTGTATCTCTTGCCTTACTGTTATATTTTCATTTCAGTGTGGTTTCATACCCACTGCTGACCTTCTATAAAGGATTTTGGACTGTTTTTTTTGAAATAGTACAACATCAAGTAAAGTTAGTTTAGCAGTGAATTAACATTATAGGTGAATTTAGAAATTTAGCACCACTTTATTTGAAGAACCCAAGGAGCTTGACCAGGTGTCCAGGAAACAGGAATGTCACTGTATTCATTATTTTTTAACATATCTGCAAAGTTCAGAAGTCAATCTGAGCATTATACAGGACAGTCTTACTGTCAAGAAATCCAAAATGTTCTCAATGATATTAGATGCTTACTATTAGTAAAAGTAGTATTTACAGTTATACAAAACAAACTGTAAAACCTGCTTAAATCTTGTGCCTAACAGCTAAACTTTGTCAGGAATAAATGATAACAGGTGAAGAACTGGTTATTTCACATTTGTTTTTCAGGGAAATAATGCATAATAATGCAGTTCAAGTTTCTAGTACATTTGGAGATAGGACAACAAAGGTGAATTTTGCCCTATGCACCTTCACATTTGCCTTCATTCTGGACATCATGTAGACTCTCCTCCCCTCATCTCAGAAAGGAAGGATGTGTTAGAACTGGTGCAGGCTCAGAGAAAGGTGATAAGCACAATGAAATGTGTATCTCTCATCTAAGAAATAATTGAGCTGGCTGGGGCTTCTCAATATGGAAGAGATGACTTGGAATACAAAAGACAACTGCAAAATTATGAATGGCATAAAGTGGGAAGAGCAAGATTAATTTGTCCAATAAAAATACTGGAAAACCCACAAGTACTAGTGATGCCTAAAGACTTTTGCTATTTATGTATTTTTCATATATTCATAGCTCCATAGAATACCCTTGCATAGTTATGTAGCTCCTAATAATTTCTCCTAATAATTTTTCCTACCCTTCTTCACTCTGTCTGTGCTCAAGGACAGCTCTTTAGGGTTGTGAGCTTCATCTAGGGAATGATGCACAGCCCACCAGTCAGATGTCCACTCCCAGGCATTTCCCACCATGTTCTACAGGCTGTATCTGTGGGACGAAAGGCAGTGACAGGGGCAGTCCCCTTGTACCCATCCTCTGTTGTATTATTAGTTAGGAATTCTCCCTGCCAGATATTGGCAAAGCATTGATCTTTGGGCTGCAGTTTGTTGCCCCATGATAAAAGCCTCTTTTCAAGGCCAGGCTCTTCATTAACACAAAGGCTCTCCAAGCAATGTTGAGCAGTCCGGGATTTTTTCCCTTCAGCAGGAACTTTAAGCGCAATTTTTCCATTTTGTGTCATCAGCAAGGGACCGATGTCTCCTTCCTGAGCTGGGATTAAGTAAACCTTCAGGCAACATCTGAAGCTGGGTTCAAAGCAAGCAAAGGCAGCTGATTCTCCAGCCAACAGACAGTAGCCTTGTGTGAGTACCTGCAAAAGACCTTGTGAACACAAGTACCTTGAATGTATGTAAAGAATGATTGGAAAAGTACTTATGAAAGAGATCCACTGCAGTTTGCCAATGAGCAATACTATGTCAAGTTTCGGAAATACCCTGAACAAAGAGTTTGAGCCCATGAGAAAATTAGGAAAGAATGTTAAACATTTTCCTTGTTTCTACATTTTCCTAGTTATCTCCTTCAGCTAGGTAGATTCTCACTCTGAACCAGAAAATTCCTCTGTTCTTATTCTGGGTTCAATCACAAAGGATAATTGATATCTTTCTCTATGCAAACGTGTGGATTCAAAACAACAAATGTGATATGCATTGATTTTTACTACAATAAAAAAAGATTGACATAAGCACAATAAAATACATCTTAGTGATGCTTCTTGTCCCTACTATTTCTCACCAGGACACACAGCCACTGGTTAGTGGAATTTTGAGGAATACCTTAAGAGAAGCTGCCCATTGTGCCCACTGTGAAGGGGCCCCAGGCCCAGCAGTTTAAAATCTCTGGTGGTGGGAGTGTGATGGCCAGAGTGCCTCCCAAATGGTCAGACAGGGAAGTTTCCTTAACTTCCTAACCAGCCCCTGGTAACATCTATTGTGAATAGTAGACATAAAAATATTTCACCCTGTTGAATTAGAGATTTCAAATCCAGAGTTATGGACACTGACATTGTTTATTTTATATAACTCCATAAACCATTGGAGACAATGGTCTTGGACTCATTGCATGAAATAAGATAACATTGGCTTCAAAATACAGCAGTGTGTAGTTATTAAAAGAAGAGTAAGCCAAATAAAAGTGAATCTTTTGCTTTGGAAAAATATCAGATCTTATATCTGTGGATGACAACTACTGTTTAAAAAAGAAACATAATGGACCATGCAGAAAACAAAAGAGGGAAAAGGGAAGTTTATTACTGGTGCAGATGATTAATTTCCAAATGTCTTTAGTTAATATACTTACAGAACATTTTTAAACATGCCAGTGTATATCTTTGAATCCTTAGAAATGATCTGAGTAGACAGCTTAAGTGTCACTAATACCATTAGGGTTTTAACCATTATTAATTCAGCCATTTTAACTTCCCAGTAGCGAGATGTGGCTTTACTTATTAATTTTATTCTTAAAATGTTTCCAGAGGTTGCTGGTGCTAGCATATTTGAGTTTTACATGTGCCTCAGCATTTCTGCAGGTTAATAATGTCCTGAAGGCTACAGGATTTCCTTTTGGTTTCCAAAATTACATATGCATTATTGCAAATGAGTTCTGCCACAAAGGAATTCATAATGAAAACATCAGAGGGAATTAAAGTGCTTCTTATAATACTTGAGCTTGCTCCATTAATAGGAGGGCAGAATGAATTGAGTCATTATGTTCCCAGATGGTATTAAGGACCAAATGGGAAGCCCTGTCCCAGCTTGATATTTTGTTTTTCACTGTAAGTATTTTTTGCTGGGGGAGTGGGTCAAGTCCAGGGGCAGCAAATCCATAGTGGGTAATTCAAGTCCCCAAGTAATGTTTCAATTCAGGTTTTAATCTTTATACACAGAGACAGCAGGTCACTGTTAACTAGCAAGAGAGGCAGAAAGATTAAGAATGTACACAGTGCATTACCTTGAGAGAGGGAAGAAGCATAAGTGTCTTTTACTGTAGAATTATTTGGCTTTCAAGAGCTGTCTTCTCATACCTATATGCATGACTTGATTGGAAATTTGTTGATACCTGAAAGTTGTCTGGAAACCAACAGGCAGCACAATCTTTATAATAACAGTAATTGTGATTGTCAAGCAAACGAATAAAGCAGTACCTTTAATTAAGCCAGCTGATCCACCTGGGACAAAAGAGACAATTTCAAATCTGAAGCAGGAGCAACAAACTTGCAGTTGGTATTTATTCAAGTGCTTAAAATGTGCAGTTCTGCCACTGCACTGTATACATTTTATAGGGAGATATGAGTGCATTTTTATTCATTTGAAATGAAGACCCAGCTAGATGTCCTGCATGTACCTTTCTGCAAAAGTAAGTTTTTAATTAGCCTCTTCAAATAACATCTTTGGTTTTAAGCAGACTGCTCTCATGCTTGAAACACCTCTTACATATTTATGATGACTGCATTGTATTTACACTAGATATTGTAAGAGGACCATTCTGCTCTTGCTGTACTCCAGGTGGATGAATTCACTTTATCCTTGCCACAAGGCAGAAAATTTGTGTAACTATTTTAGATGAGGGTGAATATGCACATATGCACCACACTGGAAAGCTGGATTTTTTGTCTATGCTGTTGCTATACAATGCTATCTATGTCTAATTTGGAGCTCCATGAGCTTGCACGTGACCACAAGAAACCATAGATGTATCCAAATGATTTCCTTGCATGTGACAAGTGGTGGTTCTGACAAGTGTTTGTTGGAACTGGGCTAGTGAAAGTCTATGTGCCCTGCATGAAAAAGCTGAATTCACACCTGTGTTCAACAATAGGCTCTGCTCATGCTGCTGATCTATGATTTACATGGCCTTCCAACAAAGGAACAAGCAGAAGATGGGTGAGGTTGTAGCTTCTTTTCCTGCCCTCAAGCTTCTAGCTTTTTCCTATAGAAAAGTCTTTCCTCAAAAATAGTGTAGACAGACCTACAGTTAAAGCTATCAGGCATACCTTTCATATAAAAGTATTATTTTTTACTGGGAATATCCCACTTTTTAGTCAGCATGCTCCTTGGAAATGGCTTGGTTTTTAAAGGCTTCCCTAGAAAAAGGATAGAAACTTTCGTGGTGTGTAATTTCTGAGGCCAGGGCATCCAGCCACAGAGCAACATGATAGCTGTCTCATCAGGGATGACAAAGCTTGCCTGTCCCACAGCAGAGAAATCCAGTTCCAGCAGAAATCCATGTTTTAGGATTCCTTTGTCTCTTCTTTTTTCCATGTGGGCATCCAACAGATCTGAGGAAATTCCATTTTAAAGTGAAGAAATGGATTTTCTCCATGAAAAAACCTTTTATACATTTTCTTGTCTGCAATATTTTTAAATTAAAATGAAATTTAATTGAAATTAAATTAAATTTAATTTTGAATTGTCATTATATAACATTTTTGAAGTGCTATAATTTCCTGAAACCCTGAAATTGTTATATCAGATCTGTTTATAGCTTGTAGTTGCTGATGTAGTGAATATAAAATCTTAGAAAAATGGTGAGCCAACTCTTCAGTCATGGCAATAAATTAAAAAATTGGAATTTAAGGAAAGAAATATAGTTATTCTTTCAAATCATAGGCTGAAAGACTTTCAATTTTTTAATGTAAACATGAGACTAGGCAATTTAATGTTTCATTCTGACTCAATGCTAAGATTATCTTCAAATTAGAAATCCCAGCTAAAGGATTAAATTAACAGAAAAAAATAAACATAATGATAAACAATGACAGGGAACATAATAGTTGGTTTCAAAACCCATTCATTCTTCTGGATGCAATACTTATTTAAATGTATGTATTTAAAAGAAAAAGCTTTGGCAAAGTGGAAACTAACTTTCAGGAAAGTTTCATTATTTTAAATATGTAAACAAAAAAAAGACACCTTCAAAATTTCCTCCAAAATGAAACACCATGAACTCAGATTTAGGCAATTTTTTAAAATAGCTTATGTAGGTTTCTTGTTTCTTTTTTTTTTTTTTTTTGTTTTGTTATTTTTTGTTATTTTTTGTATTATAATGTGTACATTTTTGTTGCCAGTGAGGTAAAAGTGAAAATGCTCAAGTGTAAAAATGTGAAGCATATACCCTCTTTCAGTGGGCTTTTAAATTTACCTTTTTTATCATAAAACCAGCATGTAGTCACAGAAACAAAGTGATGTTTCTGCAGCAATATTTTGACACAACAATAATTCCAGGAAAGAAAAAGTATTTTTAAATCCTACTGCAAGAAAGAGATGAAAAGAAAACCTTTTTCTTTTAGCCAAGAGAAAATTTTAGGTACAAGAAAGCTTTGTGTGCAAAATTTCTTTCCTCCTTTTAAAAAGATTGGGGTGTGTTGGGTTTGTGGGGCAAGGTTTTGGTAGTGGGGGTTCTACAGAAATGCCTGCAGTGAGAAGTTACCAGAAGCTTCCCCTGTGTCTGACACAGAGCCAATGCCAGCTGGCACCAAGACACACTCATTGTGAGAGTGGTAAGGTGCAGGAACAGTTTGCCCAGGGAAATTGTGGATGCTCCATCCCTGGAAATGTTCAAAGCCAGCTTGGATGGGCTCTGAGCAACCTGTTCCAGTGGAAGGTGTCCCTGCCCATGGCAGGGGGGGTGGAATGAGATGACCTTTAGGATCCCTTCCAACCCAAACCATCCTGTGACTCCACGATAAGATGCTGGGCAGTGAGACAGCTGGAAAACTGTGGCTGCACCTCCCTAGCCTGCATAACCCATGAGGTCTGGGGCAAATTGCATCCCCAAAGATGCAAAGAGTGGGATGCAGCAGGGTGTGAACCCTGCAAACCCTGCTAATGTGAAGGTGCACTTTGCTGAGATGAATCTGCACAGGAGTACTTTTTTGGGTGAGGTGGAAGAAAGGCAGCTGAGCTCCTGCAATTCACAGTTCTTTCTTGAGAAAGGAACTCATCGAGCATCCTGACAATCTGGTGTGGTGATGATTCAGAAAACTAGGATTTTTTTATTTGGGATTATAAATCTTTTGACTGTCTAATTCAAGCTAAGGAATAACTCAGAACACAAATGTAATCAAGACAGCACTGAGAGTAATGCAAGAAAAACTTAGTCTTCCCTTTTCAGATCTCCTCTTTATGCTTTATACATTCAGTATTAGCATATTTTTTTTTTTCTGAGCGATACAGAATGCTGATGAAAATGATGAGTTACCCTGAGACATTTTTGGCATATTCATGTAATAAATGAAAATAAAAAAGTTTAAAGAAATAGTTTCATTATTTTGTTTGAAAATAAAATACTGATATCTCAGACTAGTTATAAATGGTGTTTCATTTGGAACAGAGACCAGAATCAGAGTCACTAGATCACTCTAATGGGTTTTTGGTTTAGGAATTCTCAAAGGGAAGTAGGACAGGTAATTACCATCAATATAAATCCCCATCTTGGTGACTGCATCTCCCTTGTTACTTTTATCCAGATTTTATCCTCTTTCCCAACATTCTTTGCCTTCTGTTTTCTTTTTTTTTCCTTCTCATGCTGGTTTATTTCCATCTGTCTTCCCTTTCCCTTTCCCTTTCCCTTTCCCTTTCCCTT
>NC_031769.1:21744598-21834781 GCF_001522545.3 Parus major | reverse complement strand
TCCCTTTCCCTTTCCCTTTCCCTTTCCCTTTCCCTTTCCCTTTCCCTTTCCCTTTCCCTTCTTTTTTCTTATTTTCAGGTGTTACTGTATCACCTTTCCATTCCTTCTTCTTCTCTGACCCCTAGAATCCCCAAATCAACCTCTGCTGCTGCCACTAGGTTGCTCTTCCTTGCAGCCACAGCACTCCTCACTCACTCCTCACTCACTCCTCACTCACTCCTCACTCACTCACTCACTCACTCACTCACTCACTCACTCACTCACTCACTCACTCATTCCTCACTCACTCCACAGCCAAGGCCAGCAGAAATCCAGGTGATGAACCCCCTGTAGCAGCAAGCAGTATGACCCCAGGGGCTGCATTCCCATTATTTGCTATGAAATCAGCACTTGAGAGTGATACAAGCAATTCACGCCTTGTACTGGCCAGACCATGGCTTCCTCCCTCGAGGGAGGGACAGGCTCAGACCTGTAATGTCCTTTCAGCCTCAACATCAGGTTATTGTTGGTACTGACTGTCTAGGGAGACACAGACTGGGAGTGGACCAGCTGAAGCATTTGCTGATCCTAGACATCAGACGTGGTACTTAGGTCCACCTCAGACACCAGAAAGGATTGAGTGAACACAGCCCTGGGACTGAGGGGAGCACTAGCACTGCTTCTGACCTTCTCCAGGGTTTTCTCAAAAAGCTGGGACATTCCTAAATGCTTCATTGAGGATGTATGGGAGGCAATCAGGGAAAGTAGCCTTCTAGCAATGAAATGTGATTCTTATTTTCATCTGTTGTTAAAACTAGTTAATAAATGCTCATTCCAGGATTTCAGGATTCCAAAGGGATCCTTTTGCTTCTCACCAGAGAGTTAAGATAATTGCCTTGTGAAATACTGAGAAGGTTTTCTGGAGGTCTGATGCCATGGGTTGCCAAAGCACTTTCAGCTTTTTGAACAGTGTCAGAGGTGAATTTTACAGGCTCGATGAGAACGTGCCACACACGCTTTCACAGTTTGCTTTCAGTTGCTGATGACTCTTGTTCCTTCCCCTCCCCCAGTTCTATGCCTCTAGCAAGTCTGTGCCATTTCCTTTGCTCTTTTTAACTGAAAATGCATCATTAGACATGTTTCTATTTTTCATATGCTTTTCAGTCATACACAAAACCTTCAGTCTGGGACTCTTGATTTTTGCCTGTTATCTCTTTATGTCAGTTGTGCAACCTTTGAAGATGCAGATACAAATCTGTGACTATTGAGATTTTGTGAGAGAGACAGGACCACTTAAAGACGTTTTAAAGCAGGATTTATTAATCTTCTACAGTCTCATGAAGTCATGAAAGCGTCTTCACCACGTTCACTAGATGTTCATGGTCAGTGGTCACAAGACTACAGGTTGCAAGGTCTTTTAAAGGTTAACTAAGTAATAAACTAATGCCACAAAAGAATGTTTCTGCTTTCACACCAATAGCTAATTACTTTGTTTTATATGTCTTTGCTGCAGTGTGGACCTTCTTAAGCAGTCATATAATGACACACAAAACTACTTGTTATACCTTAAGCTTTTTATTACCATTATAACTACTTCTGTGTTCTAACCTTAAAACTTTCTACAACCTAACTTATTTATTTTATTGTCTTTTTATTTAAACACGCATTCTTGCTTATAATTCTAAGTCTGGAACCCTTCTCCAAAGTCTCAGATCAAACCTGGAGTCCATGTCTGTGTCTCAGCTTGCATTTACAAGATTTTGAGAGCTCTCTATGCTTGGAATTCCCACAGGTGACCAAGCACCTGGAGAGCTGTCAAGAACAAATAGGTCATGTCTGCCAAGTTGAGCACTGCCAGCTGCACTGCTGAACATCTACAAAACCCTACGCAAGCCAATAAGGCAAACACCCTCCAAGCATTCCTCCAGACTTCCTCTTTGGAGTCCTCCAGTGCTTGGATGAGAAAGGAACCAAGGCTTCTGCTTGAATCCTCAGAGTGAAAATAAAAGGACTCAAGGCCACACTTAAGACAGTTACTCCACAAAATAGTCACTGAACTCTTGGAAGGTCTGAAAGTGTAGCTGAGACCTGGAAGTGGAGCTGACAAGAGGCAATAACAAGTTATCCAGCTATAATAAAACAGAAGAACTGGAGGCTTAGTCTTACAATGATTTTGTGGTAGTAAGGTGAAAATTCTAGGGGATTTTAGAAGTATTTTTCCCCCAGAACTCAAAATAACATTTATCCTGAAAAACAAACTGAAAAAAATAAAAAGAATCTTGGTTATTTTCCCTTCAGGCTATCCTTCCCTTCTGCCATTTTTGCTAAGCTGTTCAGTGGTGCCAGAGTATGTAACATCTTAGTCATCAGCAATCTGGCAGGTATTTTGTCCCTTGTATTGATCCAACAGCTATGTGCCAGGCTGTTTGCACCATCTGTCACACCAGAGTCAGCAGCGGGGACAAAAGGTGGACAGCTGGTACCATCAGCCTGGAATACCATTTTAAGGGAGAAATACCAGAACCTGTGTCAAAAGGCATAGAACACAGAGAGCTTCACGGGCAAGACACTAAAGCAAATGCGTTTCAGATGGAGTAACTCATCTTTTCAAACACACTTGCTATGCTTATTAGAAACATACTTCTAAGTATGTAAAAGGTTATAGGATACCTAAACTGAACATAATGAGTCTTCATTACGTATGCTTTTGGTTTTCCAAGGAAAGGAAAGTTGCCTAAAATGACTGGTTATAAAAAGCCAATCTGTAATGAATCTCTCAGCTGCAGAGAACAGGAATAAAACTGCAGCAGACAAAATTTCTGGATTGATTTTTGCCATCGAATCATAGTTACCAGGGAAGCATTCATCAAATGCTGGCCAGAATCTGACCTCCATTACTCTGCTCCTCCTTGCAGGTTTGTCTTTGGTAAAAAGCTATTTCACAGTCTTATGAATAGGTTGGCAAGGGAGTAAGGCATAACCCAAAGCAGGATGCTTGGAGGGATTTTGAAAGGCAAGTCAACCCAATATTCAGATCCACAGTGCATCAGCCGGGCCATCAGGCAGTGTTTCAAGTCAAATCTGCAAATCAGCCAAGGAGACATTAGGAAATGCACAGAACTACACGTTAAAGGTTTTGGTGAAGAGCATACTGCAGCAAATGTGATTCTGGACATACTGCACCACTTTGAAATTTACAGCCAGTCTATACCTTCTGGATTGAAAGTGGTGCCAACATGACATATGCAGCTGAGGATTGTGCTTATATTCCTGTACTTGTTTTGCAAAGTGTTGCAATTTGGTTTTGACAGACTTGAATGATAACTGCAGCACTGAAAATAGAATCATGGCTCATCAGAAGATAGTTACTTTGCATATTTCACTGAGGCCAGTGTAATGCAGAATGAAGACCAGAAAGAAAATAACTTGTTAAAGATCAACTGAAGCAAAACAGTCTGCTTCTGGAGTTTAAAGATGAAGGCTTTGCTATTATACATAGGAATGCTGAAAAATGTTGAAATTTACAATTTTGTACCATGCTATAAGAAAAGCCAAATGGATCAAAATATAGTTTTAAATAGTCTTTTGACTAAAACCTGATTTTGGAGTTTTTTTTCCAATCTAATGGCTTTATGTATAATTACATAATCCATCAACACTGGAAGAATGGTATGACCAGAATATGAAATACTTCTAATCACAATCTGTAAAAATAGCATTAAGGCATCATTTTAAAAATACCATTTTCTTCCTAGAAAAGACAATGCATTCTTGCTAGTCTGGACTTTAGGAGGGCAGACTTTGGTCTCTTCATGTATTTGCCTGATAGAGTACCATGGGATAGAGCGCTGAAGGCAAGAGGGGCTCAAGAAAGCTGGATAATACTCATGGTTCACTTCTTCCAAGCTCAAGACTGGTGCACTCCTATGAGTAAAAATCCAAGAAAGAGGCAGGAGACCTGTGTAGGGGAACAAAGAGCTTCTGGCAGAAGAAGGGCATGTAGAGAATGTGGAAGGGACAGGACACTTGGGAAGAATACAGGGACATTATCAGAGTATGCAAGGATGCAAAGAGGAAGGCTAAGCTCTATCTGAAACTAAATCTCTCAAGGGTTGTCAAGGACATCAAGAAGGGCTTCTTCAAATCCATCATTAGCAAAAGGAAGTCTAGGGAAAATGTGGGACTACGAGTGAATGGAGTGGGTGCCCTGCTGGTGGAGGATCGGGTGGAGTTACTGAACACCTTCTTTGCTTCAGTCTTTACTGCTAAGGCCAGCCACTAGGAACCCCAGACCCTGGAGCCAGGAGAGAAAGTCTGAAGAAAGGAAGAATTTTCCTTGGTTGAATAGAATCAGGTTAGAGATAATTTAGACAAATTTGACACCTACAGATTCATGGGCCCTGACAGGATGCACGCCCTAGAGCTGAGGGAGTTGGCACATCTTTTCTGCTATCTTTCTGCTCACCAGAGATTAGTGACCTCTCTTTGTGCTTTAAGGGGTAAGAATCTACCTCTTACATGATTCTGGGTTGGAAAGGAACAAGTTTCTTGTGCAGCAAATTTCATTTCATGTTGAAACAGCTTTCTTCTGGGACAGTCTCTGGAAAGCTGCCCTTCCTTTTCTGCTTTCCCTTTTGCCTTTGGGCATACCTGTTTAAGACTGATGTACCAAAAATGCAGATGCTGTGGAAAAGAAGATATGAATTCTATATCGAAATTTGTGCATTACATTACAATCAAAATATTCTTATGAAGTATTACATACCTGAGTATGCATCACCTTATTCCATATTGTATCAACATTCAGATGAATTCAGCATCTGAGTAATACCTGCTTTCTTCAGTTTGAATCTCAGAATAGATGAACATTTTTTATCACTGTCAATAAGAAAATTACTTATGTAACCCTTGATATTGAAATGAAACTCATTTATATTGACCTTGGTATCCAAATGAACTGTTTAATATAAAGATCACATATATTATAGTCTTTTAAAATTACCAGAAGTGATCTCCTGTTTCATATGATAGATGAGTTATTAAAAGAAGTCAGAAGAAGAACTGAGAAGACTTTTGTTTAAATTAAGTAGAGGGGTTCATTAAAAATTTATTTAATATAGGAAGAAAATCATAACGAAGAATGTTCAGGAAATGGAGAATGACTTAGGTCAAACTCTTCAAAAATTACCATTCTTTTCCAGCAGAAATGAATTTGAAACTATGTTCATAGACTGTTGTTCAGGAGAGAGTTTAAATCATAAAGATAAAAGTAGAAATTGCTACAGCCCAGAAAGCTCAATATATAAAATTAAAAAGAATTTGAAGTACTATTGAGTATCCTAGGCAATTTCAGTGTCCTAGAGAGTGCTGCTGGAACATTTGGTGAGTGCCAAAATTGCTGTGCATAATATGGGTTTGCACAATCAGGTTTCTGCTCCAAGATGTTGCCACAGACAACATGCTCCATGAAGGTGCCACAGACCAGGCAGATATCATGTCCCTTGCAAGGGAGCTTGTACAGGACTCCAGGATGGGAATGAGAGCCTATTTCCAAACTCCAGGATGGGAATGAGAGCCTATTTCTTCAAGTTTGCACAAGCAGCTCAGTGAAAAATCTATGTTCAGCAGGATCAAGTTTCCTTTGCTTGAGGAAAAATCCTAAAAAAGACAAAAGGCATGGAGTTTTCATACCAGAGATAAGCTGTTGGTTAGAAGAGACCTAAAATATCTTTCAGAAATTGTTTGGTGAGAAGCATGTGTCAGTGTCTTTCTTCCTGTGTTCATTTGCTTTTTTTTTGTAGAACACAGAAATGTTATTTATTTTGTCAAAAGAAAGAAAATGTCAAAGCTTTGAGCTCTTGGCCTTTCAGCAGGTGAGCTCACCAGTATAGAGGGGGTCAGTGAGCTGAACTTTGGCAGGGATATTACTATTTTATAATGTTCTGAATCAGCATAATTTATCTCATCAGTTAGGTCATGCCACAGTCCTGTGCCTTTTGAGTTCTGAAATATCACCAGCAGTTACAAGCACTGCTCTCACTGAGAGAAGGAGAGCTCTTAAGGCAATTTCAACTCAAAACAAGCTCTGATCCCTGGCTGCTGTAAAATGAGAACTCATTTTTAATCCTTTTTTTTCTGAACTAAGAAGTAATATAAGTAAATAAATGGGACATGATATTAATAAAAGCTGCCAGAATTTAAATATATCTCTGAACCAAGGTGGAAAAATTGAGTTGAGATATCTCTATGTTCTTGTTTGGAGGCTTTCTGTAGGGGGTTCCCAGACTACAGCAAGTGTTCTCAGACTGTCTTATGGCAGAAAACACAAAATGGCAGTAAAGCATTTATCAGAAGCACAGGACTCCAAAAGAAGTCAGTTTTTCTCACAAAACTGAAATCCTAATGATTCCATTTGCAAAAACAGAAGAACAAGTGGCAGTTGCCAGTGACTAGTTACTATACTTCAAAATACTTTTAATGTGTTTTAAGACTAAATGAGAAGCACAATAACCAAAGCTCTTAAAGATAACTTAATTTCAGCATGTGGTATCAGTGCTACTGACTTAGTTTAATTAACTAGTTTGATTAACTAGTGGTTACTAGTAATGCTTATTGTGCTTGTTTCCCAATCTTATTTGCCACCTGTTCCTCATTTACTGACCCTTGAAGAGTGCTCATGGGTAACCCATTTTGAGAGGGATGGAAGCAATGTAGACTTAATGTTTTGAGTTTTCCTACCACTGGCTGTGGTGGCAGCAGGGAAGTCCAGCCTTCTAGCTTCCCATGGCATCCCACAGTAACCCTGGATGGCTCTGGGATGTGTTTCAGGTGTTTCAGGTTGGGATCTTATGTCTCCTTTCCCAAGACATTATGATTCCCTTCTGTCTTCCTAAATAAGGGAAATGCTGATTGATGTGCTTGCCCAAAAGCAGGAATAGGAGTTATCTCTAGCAGCTTATGTGAATGATCTTATCTGCCAAGGCACCTCATTTCAGACCTGCTTTAATCCTGCTGTCTCAGTCTCTCTCCAGTGTACCCATTCAGTGTTGTAAAGCTTGGTGATAATTTGGGCATGTAGAGAAGCAGATCACATATATTTTTCCCATGATCTGAGCATGTGTTTTCAGCAGTGATATGATAGTACCCACTGAGCACCTAGCCTCATTTGTTACTCCAGTCTATAAATCTCTAGTTTTTCCTTCAAGATTTCCTACTTTACAGTCATAAATGTGCCTGCAGACTGCAGGCACCTGTTGGCATACTGTCAATTACGGTAGCAGTAGAAAAATATTGAGGGTGTAAGAACAGGCTGCTCAGACATTTTCAGTACTAAATCCACACTGACTCACCTATTCTATTTAGAAATCATAAATTCTGTTACATGAAAGTTCCTATTCATGGGCCATTAGCTTTGTTTATCACTTAGAATAATTAGTATAAATTCATAGAATCATTTAGGCTGAAAAAGACCTTTAAGATCATCATCCAACCGTAAACCTAACACTGCCAATTCTACCACTAAACCATGTCCCTAATTATAGAATCACTTAGGTTGGAAAAGACCTATAAGATCATTAAGTTCATCTGTAAACCTAACATTTGCTTCCTGGACAAATGGAGGCTTTTCATTTCTTACTCTATTTTATAAAAGTGCTCCACCTTCTTTTCTGCAGTAACAGAATAATTTGAATATGAATTTAAATAATCAGATTTCATATACACATATTCAGATACATGCTGTCAGAATTCCACAATACACAGACTACAGAACATTGAAGATGCAGATTCAATAAGTCACCTTCCATTTAAAGAGCTGTCCCAGCGCTTTTTCTGATGCTTTGGGAACATTCTTCCTGTTTACATTGATATAAGAATCAAAATCTGTTGAGTTAGCTTTTTTGCTTTTAAATCCAATGATTATGACTGAAATCATAGTAATGTCCCTTTGCTACTCTCTTTGGAGGAAAGGGGCAAGGAAGTTTTTTTACATGCTGTTCTGTATTTTCTGTGCACAGAATGTCCCAATACTTGAGTGGGCAAGCTGGCACAGGAGTGCACACTGTCAAGAAAGGAGGCGTTAACATCAAAACTTAAATTAATGCAGCTTGTTTCAGGCAAACTCAGTAAACACTTATGTTGTGTCAGTTTTGCAGTCAGAAATCATTTTTAAAATCTGACAATGGCTAAATTAGACAGTTTTCCATTAAAGCCTAGAAAAGTAAAAGCGTAATTGCCACTTGCATCTGGTAAAATGGATTTTGCGTTGTGATATTTAACACACAACGAATGAGAAAGCTAAAATCAATAAAAAGTAGACTGAAACTTTGTGCTTTCCCTCACTTTTCTTATTGTTGCCTAGGAGCACTAGGCAATTGATTCAAGTATTTATTGAGGAGGTTTGGACACCACCCTCTCCTTGCATAATGTTTATAAAATATTCATATTCCAGCCAGAAATAGATGTATTGAATGAAGTGCAGCAGGTTTACTATAGGTAGTAAGTAAGAGGGGCTGTACTTTTTCAGAAGTAGAAGCTGCCACTTTTAGGATTTCCACAGGCCAATATGAAAATATAATTTTTGAATATTGAGGGCTGCAGCAACCTCTCCTCAGGGGGCCACGTTGCTGTCTTGTGGGCTCAGCAGAGGTTCCAGGCTGCTGTTGGGTAATTTGATGTGTGCACTGTTGGTAAAAGGGGTTCCCCCTCACCTGAGGTCCCAGACTTGTGGGTGCTAGAAATGGTGTCCACGGGGTAGCTCTAACCTTGGCTGAACACCTCTGTGTAAGTGGTCCCTGTGTGTCACTGTACAAGGAGAGTACCCTTTGAAAATGCACCATCACCAGTTTTGCTTTCAGCAACCACAGGAAAGGTGTGGTAAAAAGAAGACAAAATAAAATCCCTATAAATACTTCCTTGCCAAATTAAAATTTTAGGCAGTTTTAAGTGCCTAAGACTGTTTAAGACTGACATATCAGAAATGTAGATGCTGTGAAAAAGAAGATATGAATTCTACCTTGAAATTTGTGCATTACATTACAATCAAAATATTCTTAGGAAGTACTACATACCTGAGTATACTTCACCTTATTCCATAATGTATCAACATTCAGATGAACTCAGCATCTGAAGTAAGACCTGTAATTCATGAAGAATTGAAACAAAAGTGTCTAGCCCACATCACATTCCGTGGTACAGACATTCCCACAGGTGAGAATGGGGGCTACTAAGGACAGGAAACAGGTGAATAGAGATAGGTATGCCACAATTGCAAGCAAGTGAAAAAGTGTGTTTATATCTTTTGACAGTGACTGATGTCATTGATACACAGAGTTTCTCTTTGCTCAGACATGCCATAGCAATGGTGACATTGTGTGTATCTATTAAAGCTGAAAGAATAATTTTAAGAGAATAATTTATTTGATGTATTGATCTGCCCTCTCACCTTTTTTTATCTGCCTTGTCCATTTAGACAGCAAAGTCTTTGGTCGTGTCCTGACCCCAGGAGAGTCAATAGTAAAATGCTGATAGACTTCACCAGAGACTGGATCTTACCCTGGGGGTTTTAACTCAGCAGCTCTATGGAGCCTTGATATTTACAAAGCAAAATGGACCAATTATTTAAACAAGGATACAAGGGATGAACAAATAGTTTTGTAAGTGCTAAAGAAGAGATGCTTGCTCTGGGCTCTCGGTCAATTCTCCAGTGTCTAATAAGATGAGTGCATACCTCAGGCTTTGCCTCAAGCTGCTTCTTGATAGACTGCTTTCATGAGGCTATTGGGAAGAAAATACTTCAGAGACCTTTGCCCCTTTGTCAAATCTAGTTTTAGTTAAGCAATAGGCAGGAAAATTACTGAATGGGAGGGAAGAGAAGAGACACAGACACAGAGAATGATTTTATATACCACATATTCTAGAAAAACATTTTAAAATTAATAATTTCAAAAGAATTTTAATTGGTTCCTCATTATTTCTGTTTTATTTTAGAGCTTTTTAGCATTAATCTCAAAAGGAAATTTTAATATAGCCTTCCTCTTTGCTGGATGTAATTCTCTAAAGTGTGCCATAATGAAATCTAATAAGTCTGTGTGCCTCTTGAGTCATAGGGCTCCTTAAAAATAAATTAGTGTGGAGGTGTGTCCTAGACTATTAGAAACCAAATAGGAGTGAGGGAGAAAAGCAGCTCTTTCTAATTTCTGTTGCTTGTCCTCTACATGCACCAAATGATAAAACAGAGGGATCATAGCTGTGTTTTGCATAGATACCCATACAGCTAAGCTTAGATCAAAGGCACTTTCTAAGTTTGCAGAAAGATATGACCTTTTTAGATTTAAGGAAAAAATATTTTTGAGAACTACAACTCATGTAGATGAAGCATATATCCAAGGCATTTCCAGAGAATCTTGAAAAAAAGCATGAAAAAGATGTAACAAATTAAAGGTCATTTGGAAAGAATAGCCATAACACAAATGGATAATGAATTACATGAAGATCTTGGGCTTAAAGACCTGTAGAAACAGAGAGAGCAACTAGCAGCAGAAAATGTCCTTCTAAATTGCATCCATTTTGTGCAAGAATGACTAAACTTATCTTCTTGTAAGTCTGTAATCTCTCTATGAAAACCCCTCAAGTTTCTAAAGTTTGAGCACTGCTTACCTGTGTAGGTTTTGAGCACCCTCAATTTGTGATAATGTCAGTAAGCGCATTTAGTAATATTATTAGGATAATATTAGAAAGTGCAGTGTAGGGTATTGGGAAATCAGAAAAAGCTGCTGTGCACCTTGGAATGTCCAGGAATTTTATGTACCAGAGATATTAATAATTTTCTGGAAAGTATTATGTTTCCTGGATATGAGTTTGTATTTTACACTTTGACAGCCAAAACGTGGATATAATTTCAAACTCTTATACACAGTGACATGGCATTGAAGAGCTCTGAGCTATTGATCAAAACACAGAGGAGAATAAATGACAGACTCAGAAATGAATTTAAGTGAAGGACTTCAGCTTTATGACTTCAACAAAGCAGCTGGGCAACAAATGTCTAAATCACACTTACAATGGTGGCAGTTAGACGTCAGTGCTTGGTTACAAGTGTCCAGCTGTGAATCAGTGATTTGTGGCAGAACCCCCTCTTCAGTCTGTACAAGGACTGGGATAGAGGTTATCAAGAGAGGCTTCTCCAAAAGTCTCACATTTCTCTGATGCTAGGTGGTCTGGATTCAACCAGCAATCTCACTGAGTTTCTCAAGGCAGTGGAAAATGTAAGAAATCAAAAGTTGGATTATGAAAACTCTCAAAGATGTTCCTGTTTTCAACTGTCTATATAGGAATTTGGAGCAACCAGCAACCGCCGCATGGCACTTCAGTTAAATATCTGAAATTAGACTGAATGAATCTAGCTGTGGTCCATCAGCTAGGTCTATCTCATTTATCCTTGAGAAAAGATAGAGTGATTCTAGACAAATTTGTCTTTCCTTTCTGAATATGGAAATTTCATATCTCGATGTGCTTGTATCATAGGGAGACGGAAAAGAAATGAAAAATATAAGCTGACAAAAATAATATTTAGATCTTCAAATAATGTGAAAGTGCATTCTATTGCTAAGGCTTAAAAGAATGCCTGAGGGTGAAGGCTAGAATTTAGCTTGTTCAAGACTTTATCTTCCCTAGATGTTGAGTCAGTGTGAGTTTTGATGAAGAACTGAAACAAAAGTGTCTAGCCCACACCACATGGTACAGTCATTCCCACAGGTGAGAATGGGGGCTACTAAGGACAGGAGGCAGGTGAATAGAGATAGGTATAACACAATTGCAAGCAAGTGAAAAAGTGTTTTTATATCTTTTGGCAATCTGTTTCCATATATCATAAATTTATACTGCACATCCTCATAAATTCATTCCACTATGCATCATTGTGCAACTCTTCCCTTGTTTTTAAATCCAAAGGACAATTATTTACAGAGGCCACTCCTTGGCGGTTTCAGAAGCAGTTAATCCATGGTGTGCTCTCTGCTGAATCACAGCCAGATTTTTTGGGTCTTCTGCTTCAATTTAAGTCATCTGGGCCAGCTGCAGATTTGGAGTGCCTGCGTATTCAGAAGATTGGCATTTAAAATAAATTTTACTTTTTGTATTTGCAGCATTGCCAAGGGATGTACTTGGCAAGTTTATATTCTAGTGGAATCTGACTCCCAGCACTGAAGAATGCAAACTCAAACCTTCTGGCATCCAGACATCTCAGGTGCCCTGAAACAGTCCTATAAGAATCCATGGCAAAATACAGGTAGCTCACATGGCTAATGTGACCATGCCCTTGTCAAACCGATTCCAAACTTATGTCTGATTCTGACACTGAAGATTGCTTACCCAAAAAAGGCCTTATCAGCTTTCAGAGGACATGTGTTTGTGTCTGTGTTCATTTAGTGTGACCCTGACCCTCTTTCTCTGCTAGTTGTTTTGTGAGCACATTAATTTTAGTGACAACACTTATTGCAGAAATTGTCCATTCTGTTATTCCAATGCACACCTGGAGCTGCTCCTCTGCAGCCTGAGGAATGAGATTGCTAATCCTGAAATCTAGAAAAAAGGCTGCAGAAAAGGCAGAAAAGACTCTCATTCCTATGAAGGTGATTTCTGAGTGCATATTCTATAACCTGAAAGCAATACAGGTTTGGAATACACATCACCTTTCTTGTCTTGACATCACCAGCAGCTTTAGTGAGAATAACTCTTTTTTAGTTTATTGTAACACTGTGACAGATGAGATCTTCTTGATCCCATCACAGTTCAAGACCACATATGAAGTGGATTCTGTGAGAATTTCTTATTGCTCTTGCCTCAAGCCTCAGATGATAAAAAAAAGTGCTGGAATAAGACTTGCATTTTGACAAGTTCCACCAAATATTTTTTAGAAATTTTGTCTTAACTCATTTATCCAGGGTTTTCTAAGTTTTGGGTCCTGTGACAAAAGCTGGAATACTGGGTGAATGTGACTGGGCTCCCCAAATTTGTATTTCCTGCAAAACACGACTGTGGTCCTGTGGATGTACGAGTGACAGACTGTGGAAATACGCTCCCTTTGCTGGCTGTCATTTCTGCAGGCACTCACTGACAACTATTGTCACCTAAAGCTCTAAGTGGGGTGCTGCTCAGTACTGTAGTTTTGGGTTTTCTTCAGACCTCAGCTTTCATTGGCTACATTTTCAGACTTGCACTGTGTAGTTTTGGATGCTGTACTGACTTCCACTTTAGAAGACTGGTGGCATTCAAGTAGAGACTTCATAACTAAAATAACTTGAAGTCTGCTGAAAACATAATTCTACATTTTTGTTAAAAATGCCTCTCTCAGTGGCAATAATATTTTGAATTAGTTGTTTTTCTCTTCCATTATTGACAGAAACTAGAACTTTGTTTTCTTTGGGGTTTCAGAAGCACTGTATTTTTCTTCCCAGTAGATTTTTTTCTTCATTTTCAGTTTGTTCCTGTAATTTCTCAGCATCAAAATGAGGATAGAAACACGATGCCTCAGAAAATTATTAGGCAGCCATATTCCCAGGACAACCTGACACACAAAATAATGAATCTTTGAAAATCAGAGAAGGTCCCAATGCAAAGTCTAAATTCAGATATCCTTCCTAAGGGTAACCATCTAGGGCAGTTTTGTGTATACCATAATTCCAGCTCCACTCTGTTTTCATTGCCTGAGTTGTAGACTAAATTGTTAGTAAAATTTGGATGTGAAGATATGAACAGCGTAATCGTAAAAAGCTTATTTTGACTGAAACTTCAAGCTTTTAAGCATTTTTCTATGGTAGTGCTAAATCTTGTGGTCAAGAACTGCGTAACATACTGAGTGTTAGTGTTGTCAAATATTTCATACCAAGTTCTGGTGGCACCAAGTTCTGATGTACCTTTGTAATTTAGGCACAAAATGGGGAATGTTAAAGAAAATTACTAAAATAAAAGCTATGCACAAATTTATTTGGCTAATGAAATAATCAAAACTATGTTTTGCACAAGTAAAAAAAAAAAAAAGATAAAATTTCCTCATCCAATTAAAAGTAAATCAGTATTTTTTCCTAAAGGAATTAGAGACAACCAATTCAGAGAGCAGATACTTATCCCACAGTATCTTACCTTCTTATATAATCAGTGGACAAACCCTGTCAGTGCTCCATATCAGCATTCAAACCAAAGGAAGTAGGAATATAAAGCTGAAATTTTGCTTTTCTGTTCGCAAAAGGTCTTGAACAATTAGTAGGAAAACTATTCAAAACCACTTAGAATTATTGATGAAATAGAAATGCTTTGTGATTACATCAATTAAAATTGATGGTCCTTCCTGGTGGGGGGTTATATTTCAGTCCTCATCAGGACAACTGGCTGTAGTACATATAGAGATAGGCTGGATTTGTATATGTTTCTATGTAAATTCAGACCTTGGATTATGAACCCTTTTTCCCCTCCCTCAGAACAGTCTCAATGAGCTTTATTATGAAGTTTTCTGTTAAAAAACTTAGGTGACCAGAATTCATGGCAAAGCAGTTGATGGGAACGGCACATCCCCCTGCACCCTCCTTGACTTCCAAACCCCAAAGTTGCTGTGTTCTCAATGTGTTTAGGAAAGTTAATGAAAATATAATTTAATATTTGTGAGATGAGTTGAAAGAAAAGTCTCAAAAAACTCCACAATATTTTAGAAGGTGATTTTAGTCCTAATAGAGCCAGACAATAGATGTACCAGTTTCACTAGATTTGCTTCAATTCCCATTTGAGTCAATGGAGAGAATCCCATTGGCTTTAAGTAGGAATTAGATTAGCAGGATTTATGAAGCAATTGTGTTTTATCTGTGTTAGGAATAGGAAATTCTTGAAATTATCCCATTTTTGAGGATATCAAATCTCTGTACCTGGACTAAAGATTGCATACTGAGAAAGAAGCAGGAAAAGCCAAAGTTCCACTTAACTCAAATAGTCTGTTTGTAGTGCAGTGTGCAGAGATACTGAAAATGCCTTCCATATCAGGAGGATGGTAAAATTAATAGTCCCATCTTCAACATTAGAAAGAAGTAGGTTCGGGAAGCAAGAATTAAGCATTCAGAATGCTCTCAAATTATGAACATTTTAGGCATTTTTCTTATAATCTTTATTCTTATTTATATCAGGCGTGTGATCCTGAGACAACTAGCTCTGAATTAACCCTTTTTTTAAAAGAAAAAAAAAAGAGAAACAAAAACATGAGTACAGACAAGCTTTGCAAGATGTATCTTTCTATGGTAAAGCATCATGTCCTGTAATAACTGGAAAAATAATGACATCTTTTCTTCTTGCCTTTCTTTCACAAATCCTGTGTGTGAGCTGCTTTTCTCTTTTGCCTTTATCACAGCCTCCTAATTTAGCCAACCTTTCATTTATGTATGGGTTCTGAGCAAAAGCTTTATCCTATTTTCAAGCTACTTGAGGGTTCAGAGGCAATCAAATCCATCATTAAATGAAAATGATGAATGTAAGTCAAGTCAGTCCTATATATTTTTTTCTAATGACATCAACTCTTTTGCCTGCCTTACCTAGAAGCCTGCATGGTCCTTGTCTGTGAAAGACTCATACTTCACTCAGGAATCTCAGAGAGTTTGATTTAGGGTAAGGATTTTACTGCTGCCTATTTTTATAGCTGAGGTTTATATATATGTGTTCTACAGTTCAGTGAGGTTAGAGGTGTGTCATGCTGTAGAAGCATCACTGCTTTCTATTCTCCCCAGTTTCACTGGAAAGGTGTTACTTCTTTGTATTGAATTTTTTCCATTATTCAAAGAATGTTTGATAATTTAACAAATAGATTTGTGTTTTGAAAACACCTCAGTATCTGACCTGTCATTACACAGGCATAATACTACATGGAGAGAACATAGGAAGCCTTAGTTCCTTCCCCCAAATTACCCTGGGAACTGGAGATCAGCTGCAGTCTCATTGCTTATCTTTTACATCTCAGCCAGAGCCATCTTTGTTACCAGGACTTCTATTGAGAAGTCACAAGTCTTGCAGATAAAATAGTGATTGATTCCTTTTATAGCAAGACTTTAAAAAGTCTTTAGTGTTATATTCAGTTGTACACAAATGAGCTCACATGGAGATTATAGTGCTGGCTCAGAGAGATAATGTGGACATCATTATAGGTCTTTGTGAGCTTTGAAAATTGTGACTTGACTATAATATTATGTAGTCTTTAAAAAGCATTAAAATGAATAGTCTAAGGGCAGTCAGATACATACTCGGCAAGATTCGGTGTCTTCAAAATTATAGTGTTAGGCATGTTTATTCAAATCAGTGATCAGAAGGGATAACTGGATGAGAATTCCTTAAGTGCTTTATAATGGCTGTGGATTACAGAGTAAATCTTTCACATTTTACAGTTAAAATAAATTGAGTTTATGTTGTTACAGAAACTACTGCTGCTGTAGTTTGGGGGAAGGTGTGTCCCCCACTACCATCCTTAAATCCAGACATCAATTAAAACCTTTAAAATACAGAAATGTCCCAATGAAACTCTGAGGGTTTTGAAGCTTTTGCATTTGATAACTGATTAAAATACTGTAATCCTTATTTATTTTATTTGTACTATATATTTTTACAAGTACATAAAGGAATAGTTAAGTCTGATAGTGATGTAGCTGGAAAATGGTGAAGATTAGAACCCTGACCTTGGAATTTTCTTGTTGATATGCAGCAGGATACAATGTTGTGATGCTCAGATGGGTGCTGTCATTTTGGAACAGGTAGCTGCAAATGAGGTACCTCTGCTGCCTGCAAGGCATCGGGAGAAGTGTGACAGTCCCAGAATTGCAATATGAAACAGAGGGTGTAGCTGTGTACCTACAAGAGTAGGTCTGAAATTGTCTGGGGCACTTAATCCCATGAGTATGGAGTGGTGGAATGGGGATATATGAAGGTTCATGCCTGGAACTATTTTATTAACCTTCCTCTTCAAAAAGGGGAAGAGGATGCCTTGCTTCAGTTTGGAAAATTGGCAGCTGGAGAAGCTTTGTTTCTGAGGTAAAGCCTTTATTTCTAGGCTCCAGTGCCAGGACTGCTTTTCTGTTCCTTATGATTGTTTAGGCATAACATGTAGGGAAGGCTAAGAACAGAAATCAGAACATGATACCTCTTTCTTAATTTCCTTCTTATAAACCAGGAGTCCAGTGACTGATGCTCAGTGATTCCCTGCACTTTCTCTCAGGCAATGACCCTTGTCTTTCTTTGCACAGCATGGCTTCATGCTGCAGGGAAGGGTAGGACCTGCATTTCTGCTGCCTTACTGATTCTGCTATGTTTAAATAGGGGGTATGAACCTTTAGCTGAACAAAGATCAAATCTGTCATGTTCTAAGGAAGTCCCATAAAGCACTGAACTGCTTGGTAAAGCTGAGCCAGTGTCCTTCCCTGCATTTCCTATGCAGATCTCTTTTGCATACAGCATTAAGTGTCACCCACAGCTCTTTAGTCTGCTTAGAGAAAACCTACTGAATAACATTTAGAAATCTACCTTATAGAGGCAGTAACTTTGGTGCTCCTTCTTGGGCTCTGATAACACAGAATCCCAAAAAGGTTGAGGTTGGAGGGGACGTTTTGTCTAACCCTCCTGCTCAAGCAAGGTCACCAAGGCTTGCAGGCTTCTCAGACACTCAGACACAGGCATGTCTGTGACATGGGCAGAGCTTTGTTAAGGTGATGACAGTTCTGTCTTCATATAGAAACAGAACCTTTTAAATTTCACCAGAAAAAAAAAATGTCAGTTTTATGAGGAACTATTCAGGGGTTTTGAGGATTAAAGCTTTAGCCTTAGATCTGTACTCAGGGGCTGTCTGAGCATATCCTTACTTTTGGTGGACTGCTCTAGTGTATGTGGTTTTTCAGATTAGATATAATAGATATCCAGAAGGTTAATGCCTGTGAACCCAAGGAGTATTCTCTAGGCTGAAAACAATTCAGTTTAATAGGGAGGGGACCCTACTGGCATCAGTTTATCAGATGCTACAAATGTTGCAGTCTGTAGGGAAGGATTTAGTCCCTTCAATCAGGTGTGCAGACATTTTGCTATAAAGACTACACTGGTACGGACTGAAACAACTAATGAAGATGCACTTTTGGAATATGCCTATATTCAATGAGTGCACTGAAAGGGGAGATGGGACTTGTTGTGGATATTACCCTGAAGCACAGTGGAGAATTTAATGTATGCTTTTCTTTCACTGGGAAAAGTCCAACTCTGCTCATGTATTTTTTCCTGCTGTACAGATTTCTATAATCTAAGTTCTTTGGATGCTAGCCCATTCAGCACTTCTCTTGCTTTAAAGATGCCCTGTCTGGTGTTTATTTTGCCTTTCAACAGCACAAGTTTAAAATTTAGAAATTTAGAAAAGATTGGGTAGCAGGAGTAGCAAATACAGAGATTACATAAAGTGCAAAAGTTGAAGTTGCCTGCAGCATGTAATTTAGCCATTTTCAAGGTAGTTAGATAAGAATCCCTGTAAAGCATGGCTGGACTTTGAGTACAATATTATTTTTTGTTAGCTGTGGTTTCAACTTACGGCACTTGTGGCAATCATTTTAGCATACTCATTTTTGTGTCAGTTATTTTAGAATACTCATTTCTGAACACGTATCCCCTGTAATGCAGTCCATAGGAGAAGCAGGTTAGTGAAACAGCTGTTAATTTTCCACCATGAATGAATACTCCATCCTACTTGGTAGATGTTTTTCCCTTGCAAGTTCAATAAATATTTATGTCAGCCCTGCTGTCAAGTAGTAGTCTCAGTAACAGACAGTTTCTAAATTAAGATACTTTCCTTGGCAGTAATGGAAAGCTAATAATGCAATTGCCTTATGCAAGCCTTGGAGAAGATTTGCCTTTATAATTATCATAAGAGGTTGAACTGCAACTCCAAGAATAATAAAACAGAGGGGCAGGCTGTGCTACCAGCAGGTGAATAGAGGTGAGAGAACATAAAGAAATCAGATTCCCTTCCTTGGTAGTGCTGTTTCACAGCAGCAGCTGCAAGTGAACTTGAAGCAAAGAAGGCAGAGGAGTTGGGAGATGGTGCTGCAGACTATGACTTGCTCACAGAGGTGTTCCTCCATCAGTGTGTTCTGGCAGCTGCAGGCATAGGTCCCAGCACAGACAGATGTGTGCTAGTAGACAAGAAGTGAAAGAAAACTGCTACACATTCAACCAGACCTACTGTTCCCTTCCATTCATCCCTCAGCTTCTCTGTCTTCACTGTTGTACCCACAGTGGAATGAGCAGATGGAGAATTAGAGCTGCTTTTTGCAGCTGCAGTTCAGGAAAGAGGCCTTGGAATCATCATTGACAGATCTCTGAAATCATTCTCTCAATTTGCAGCAGCAGCTAAAAACGCCAACAAAGTATTGGACATCAGCAAAAATGGTATTGAGAACAAGACAGACATCAGCATTTTGCCATGATATAAAACTGTAGTGCACTTTCAGCTTCAGTGCTGTGTGCTGTTCTAGTCTCTGAACTAATCTCAAGAAGGACATGGTAGAGTTAGAGAAGCTACAGAGAAGGGCAAATAAATAAAGACAGTGGGACAATGGTTTATGCAGAGAAACTGAAAAAACTAGGTGTTTCATGAAGGGAATGAATATAGGGAACACAGAATCATTTTTCACCAAGTTTCACATGGCCATATTTAGGCTGGACTGCACAAAACCTGTAGATCAGTAACAAATAAAAAGAGCACTTCTCCCAACACTTGGTTTGCAGACTTCACAGAATAGTTCCTCACCAAATTGCTGAAGTTGGAAGCAACCCCTAGAGATCATCTAGCCCAGCCTCCCAGTTCAGAGCAGGGACAGCTAGAGCCAGATGCTCAGGGCTGTGTCCATATGGCTTGATTATCTTCATGGAGTCTACAAATTCTCTGGGCAATGTTTGCTAGTGCTTGATCACCCTCATACTAAAATCCTTTCTTCTTATGCCTAAATGTATTTTCTTTTGCTTCAGTTTGTGCCCACTGCCTCTTGTCCTGTCACTGGGAACCACTGGGAAGAGTCTGGCTTCACCATCTTTGGTTAGCATTGTCAGGTATTTATTCAGGTGGTGAAGATCCTCCCCTAAAGCCTGAATAGGCTGAATAGGCCCAGGTCCATCAGCCTCTCTTTGTATGAGACACGCTCCAGTCTTGGTCATCTGTATTGCCCTAGGCTGCACTTGTTCCAGTATGTCCATGTCCCTCTTGCACAGGTATCCCAAGACTGGACACAACACTCCAGGTGTGTCTCACCAGTGCTGAGCAGAGGAGAAGGACAGCCACTTTGAACCTGCTGGCAACATTATTGTTAGTGCAGCCTGGGAAGCTGTTGCTGCCAGGGCACCCTTCTGGCTCCTGTGCAGCTTAGTGTTTTCAGGATGCCCAGGTCTTTTTCTGACAAGATGTTTTCCAGCTGAGTGGCCCCCAACATATACGGCTGCATTTTTCCTCCAGAGACAGAAGTGTGCATTTTCTGCCTGTCAAGGTGCCTCTAAATGGCAGCACAGCCATCTGGTGTATCGACCACTCCTTCCAGCTTTATCATCTGCAAAACTGCTGAGAGTGCACTATCTAGATCACTAATAAATATATTAAAAAATATTGGCGCTAGCATTGATCCCTGGTGTACATAGCAGGAGTCTGGCCTCCAACTAGACATTGTGCTGCTTCCAGGAGGCTGTGGAGGTAGACAAGTATCAGCAGCTCCCTAAGGTTCCTGCAAAAAAAGAATAAGACAAATTCATGGACAACAGGTTCTTAGCAGACACTAAAAGCAAGCATTAGTCGTGTGCTCCTTAACATTCCTAGTCCAGCAATTATGCACACCAGGAAGAGAATTGGACTGCAGTGGCTGGCCAGCCTTTGGGGGAAACTCTAAAAGTGTGAGAGGTAATACTGGTTTGCATAGGTCAATAGCCTGCCTCAATATAAGATTTATTTTCCCATTGCTGAAAGCCCATTGTTGCCTTAACTGTGTGACCAAGTGCTTTCTTCTTTTCCTCTCTCCAACCATTTCTCCTCAGCCTCACTGATTTCAGATTTCATTGGTTCTTTGACATCAGTCTGGCACTAGTAGCACAGCTGCATATAACCTTCTAGACCAAGTAAGCTCTCTTCTCACTCAGCTGGAGAATGAGACATCCTGGCATATTCACAGGCCACTCTATACTCTGCCTGTAAAACAGAGGTAGTTTTCTCCTAGGACAGGCTATCTCAGAATGTTCCTGTATTTTTGGCAAGAAACATAGTACTGGAAATGTATGTCTTCTCTATTACAGCCTGCCCCTGAAGGCAAGGTAACTGAGATTCTTGTTAATAGATCTCTTGGGGTGGATTAGAGTGAAATGACACTGGATGACTGGTGTTTGTAAATATGTATGTAAATGGCAGGTTTATTTTAAAACAATTTTATTGCAATGGAAAGGAGGTATGTAAACAATTTGATTATTGTTATCTATAGTAATATAGCAACATGTAAAGATCAGTTAAGAAAATGTATAAGGAAAGGGAAGAAAGAGAAAGGATAAGAGTAGAGTGGAGAAGCAACCACCCGTGGATGCAATAATGAGACTAGATTGTTGCAATTTTGATGTCTGTTTGTCAAAATGATGGTCACAGCTTTGATCCCTTGGGGATGGGGGAAGCCCACGAAACAAAGAGTTTAATGGGTTGAGGTTCAGGGGGGAATGCCCAGACACCTCCCCTGGGGGGGCACTTTACACTGCCTGGGGCAAGACTGGATCATGTGCAATCCCTTGGTGCAAGGCCCTAGAAATCAGTCTGGGGGTGTTTTGGGGGTTGTTGGCAGCTGCAGATGTGACTGAAGATTAGCTGGGATGGTCTTTGTTTGACTAGTGATATGTGTTTGAGCAGCTGCTTCCTTTCACCCAGTTTATCATGATGGGAATTTTTGTCTGGACATGTTAACAAGGATGTGCTAACCAGAGCATGCCTCTGCCAGGCCTGGAATCAGTGCCCTCCTGTTGCAGATTCCTCCCTTCTCTGCTCACCTCAAGTTCCTGCTGTGGTAACTCATCTTATGGCAAGGTCCTTCTGTAGCCTTGGCAGTGCTTGAGAAAGGCAACTGGGGTCCTTAACAGTGCTCCTTAACTCCTTACACCTGTTCTGTGAAAATTTTGAATGGGGAGGCTGTGCCTGAGGATGTTGGAACATGAGAGTGCTATCAAGGGTCACACCATGTGCTGGTGGGTATAGCACATTGCCAGATGTGGAGAATGGTACATTGAAGGACAGCCACCCCTATATGGGGGCATTCTAGAGGGTCCCAGAAAAGCCACTTTAGTGTTTCACAACTGGGGCATCATCATGCTGCATGCCCTAGGCAGAGTAGCCAGTCAAGCAATTTGACATTGAAAGCTTAGAAATAAATGCTTACATTTTACAAATAAGAACATTTTTGCCTTAATTGGGCTAGGATTAATCATCTGGAGACAGGCAAAGCTACTGAGCTAAAATGTGTATAAATTGTGTATAAATACACAAATGCATACACACACTCACCTGCACCTACTCTCTGTCACACAGACACAAATACATATGTGACACATATCAGCACCTCCCAAGAATTAACATATGGATTTCTGTTCTTCCAAGGTTGGAGGAGTGAAGCTCAGACCATGCTAGAGGTGGTTCCATTGGTTGATACTAAAAAGTCAGCACTTAGCAGATACATGTGGCAAATGAAAGACCACTTCCCCTTACTCCCACACACACTCTTGAAAGAGGAGTAATTTGTAATATACTGCAAAATGCTGATTTTTAAATGTTACAGACTGTGGCTAAAAATAAGGGATTATTTATTACTTCTGTATTACTGTGAGTGCTTAGCTCTTGATTCTTTTAAGCTTCTTCTCCTCAAAGTAAGAAAGAAATCCCGTCTAGTTATTTATGGTGCCCAGATAACTCCCAAAATCATTAAATTTTTGAAATGCTGTTTTTTACCCTTTGAAGGAAAAAAATCCTATCTTAAAAGTATGATTTTTATAGATATATTGTTTCATTTTGAGGTAACTGGGCATTTGAACCCTATTAATATATTTTATATGAATGAAAGCTCTCTGGACCTAACAGGGAAGCTGAGTCCTGTTAGTCTTCTGACCACTGGAGATACAATGTTTTTTTAAAGTGAAAAGAATTGAATAACTTGTGCATTAGCCCTATATTGCAAGCTGCTGTGAGCCCTGTATGGTGCTCAATACAGTAGACTGAATCCTACTGAAAACTGTGTTCAAAGTCATGTTTTGTTGTGGTGCTACAGAAACCACAGAGGTACAAGAGTGTCAGGAGCCAAAATCCAGTGGGCTTTTGGAAAGGTTATCCACTATAAGCGATATTTTCACAACAACCTCTTAGGGTTACTGTACAAGACATATTCAGCAGGGCTGTGAAAGGATCACTCACCATCTGGCCCCACTCCCTTTTGGACGGAGAGAGCACAGCAGAACATCTGGCAAGATTCACAGGGCACATTGATGCCTTTAATTGCTCAAGATCCTCCCTTCTCATGGCAGGCAGGACCTGCAGGGTTGAGGGCACTGGAAACAAGCAAAACCTGTCCCAGTACTCAGGACCCCCTGGCTATGTTGTACTTCTGTTTTCTCCTTTCCTTGTCCTCAGGTCTGCAGCTTCTTTCTATACCCTTTTAGTGTCATTCTGCTCACAGGGAAACCAGGACCCCAATACCTCCCAGGAATAGATGTGCTCAGTGCTGTTTTGCCTTCCTGATGAGTTCAGTGGGAGCAGAAACTCTTGGGTTTGTATAGGGGGTAAGGGTTCAACTTATCTTAATCTAAGATAGTTGCTCCACAGCCAGGCTGTTGTGATGTTCACGGGGGTTCAGCCATCCCAAATGGTGTCTCTCCAAAAAACAGAACAAAAAAAGTAGTAGTGAGGAATAGTCCAAGCTCTGCTTTTCTTTGTCTGGTTTTTTGAAAAGGAGAAAACAGCTTCTTTATCTACAGCAGTCTTCTTGTTAAAACACAATGCAGAGGAAACTTGAAGGGCAATATTCTAGAAATTCTTTTCGAGTTCACAGTCTCAAAGGTTGTATGTGAAATTGTTTGTGCTGTATTGAAATAGATAAAAACAAATTGTTCCCTCTTCTGAATGTATTATGGATCCACTATTTATTTAAAAATACGTTAGGGGATTCTTTCTCTATAACCAGTTGTTACATTGGGGTATGCAGCAGAATGTGATTCCCCATTCACAAAGAGAGTTTTCTGCTCTCCTAGCTATTTTTATTTAATTTCTAATCTGTGCTAAGGCATCTGTGAATATGCTATGTCAGCCCAGACAGAAGAACTCTTAATCTGAAGAGAATGGAAATTACTGAACATTTCAGTTTAGCATCCATTTACTAAACTAAATAACTTCTTGTAGAGGAAGGGGAGAGGAAGAGAGGAGGCGGCAGATAGGGTGCATTTTGTAGCTCTGAATTTCTGTTCCAAGTGAAAGGAAAACATTTAACCAAATGTCTCATTAATGAGAGCCTAAAGAACAGACTGAACTTCTAAACATTTCTTACTTGCAGCAGTAAGAGTCCAAAGACTTCGATTAAGCTTTTCATATCTAGAACGACATTCCTCCCACATGCCCTCCTACCAGCACCCTAAATTTGCAGGCAACTTCAAATACCTTACATATGAATGTTGAAGGACCTTTTTGCAAACTACAGCTTCTTTGCAAGTTGCAGACAAATCTGTCAGAATTTTGTCTTCTGCCAACAATGTGAATAAAACATATATATATATCAATCACTCAAAAGTTAAAAAGCTATAGCTTCCAGGCTTTCATTCACAATATGCACATTCAAGAAAAACAAGTTGTATGTATATTTCTAGTGAATACCCCATAGAACTATGAGCCAGAAAGCAAAACTAAATTAATCTAGCTATTATCAGACTTTCAACATTTGATCTATCACACACATTCCAGCTAAGATTAAAAGGAAAATAAATAAAGACTTTCAAAACTTCATGTTCTTTTAGATTCTAAACAGCTTTGCCCCTGCACTTTTATATTTTAATCAGCTTCATGCAGTACGTTCAATCCTCCATGAAGGCAATTCAATTCCCAGAGCCAACAGCTTTGTCACTTTTTTTGCTGACATAAAAAAGAAATCACTTCCAGGTGGTGGAAGAAAGCAACTTACTTACTTAAGGTGTCCCAGTGCACATAAGACCTTTAAATTGTTTCGTAGTTGGCATAGGGAGTTACAACTGGGTGTAAGTGTGTTGAGGTGACTTCTCAATACAGAAGTAATTGTGAGACTCCTTGTTTCTGCTAGCTAATGGCCAAACAGTACTGCAGTATAAATCAATTACTTAGGTTTCCAAAACAGAGTTAAATGTCTCTCAGTTATAAAGGTGTGAATCCTTCATTTTAGGAGATTCTTCCAAACACATGATAGTGTAATAAGCTTGGATATTGAGCATCTATATCCTCCATGTTAATGTGTCAAAGTCTCTAAAAATTAAAATCCAGATACATACTACCTAACCCACAAAAGGGTTCTAAGTAGCAGATGAACCCTTTCCTATTGGAAAAGGACCCAAGTCTGGCTCCATATTTCCTCCAGCATCTCACCTCCTGACTCAGCATAACTCTGCTTTCGTGTTTGTGGGAAGAAGTGCCTTGGCATGTAGGCCACGCACCAGTAGACAAGGTGACAGTTTGTCCAAAAAGGAATAATTAGCTCCCTAATTTATTCTGCCATTGAACCTTTATGATATACAGGATCATAGAACAGCTCATGTTGCAAGGGACCCATAGGGATCATCTAGTCCAGTCCCTACTGCTTAAAAGGCTAACTAAAACCAAGAGGGTCATCCAGATGTCTCTGGCCCTTCTGTGGTGGAACATTGCTGGAACCTCTTGTTTGAGATGCCTTCTTTCATACATTCTCACTTCAGGCAGGTCTGTGTTCCTTGAGGTTACAGCTGTTTTCAGCTATGCATTTACTATTCCAGTGCAATGACTCATTTTATTCCCTGTGGTTTTTCAAAATCCTAGCAAATACCAGCCTGAAAACAGCTCACATCTGCCCGTCTGTTCAGGGCAAGAGATCAGCTTTTTGTTTTCCCTTATAAATAGCACAGTTCTATTATAATGTCTCTAGGTCCTGTATTAACATGTCTGCCTCAGAAAAGAGGCAACTAAATCACCAACTAAGATTAAGTGGATTAAGATGCCATAGATATTATCCAATAGAATATATTCTCCTCCATGTAGCAGACCAGGCATTTATTAATGGTAGTGGCTAGTGTGTAGAGGCAGACAGATCTATAGCCTTAGAGAACTCATACGTTTAAAACTGGATTTCTAGACCTACTTTTTACAGAGACAACTTACTAAACCATTTCTACGTAACCTGACTTATTAAAATGTCTCTTTTAAATAATTTTTTTATTCCTTTAGTAATATCCATCTATACAAGATCATGACTGTCTTTTTCAGACTACTGCTGTAATCAGTGAATGAAAAGGAAAATACTGCGTCATTAAATGCAGTAGCTGCTAGCGTGTGCAATAATGCAAAATAATTACTTTTATGTATTACAACAGTGGATGTGTTTATCACTGCCATTCTATAAGGAGCAAAAAATATCTAGTGCAGTTCACAGATATTGAAGCAACCCCCTCCCTCCCCAACTAAAAAAAAAATAATCAAAATTAATGTTGCTCTGCAAAAGCATCTCAGAGTGAAGCCTATGGAATAGATGACCTGATTACAGGTCTCAAGTAGATGGAGAGTTTCTCTAGAAAATCTGAGCATTGTATTTGTAGTTAATATCTGCCTTAGAAGGATTTCATGAGGCCAAGTGTACTTTGCCTAGTATTTGCTAATGGTAGTAATATTGCCTGTGCATATATATGTGTATATATATATTAAGAGCTCCCTTCAGAGTCAATGGCAATTTAGTCCCATTGACTGCAAAGGGAGAGTGGGGATAAACCTTAGGATTTGCCTTGGTCAAGGCAAATGATCAAGGCCTGTGATCAAATAGATATCAAACTTTAAGCAGTAAATTGGGTAGTTGTTACAAAAACCTTTGGAAAAACCCCTTTGACTGTTATGGATGCTACAACATGGCACTTACAGATACAGCTGAAATAGCTTGTAGTTTTGAGGTATAATAGGAGCAATTCTAACAGTTAATTATTGTTTTGAAAAAAATCCCTTTAAGTACAACTTTGAAGTACTTTAACACTTATTTTGTTTTGTGTCATCTCTTAAAGGATTTTTCAAAGATTTCTGATTGAATTTTTTAATCGTAATTGGTGTAATTTGTGTTTACTGCTCCAGGTCATCCATAATTGTCCTGTGCTTGTATCACCAAGGCTCCTTTATTGTCTGATGCTTGTGCTCTCATGGGTCCTGTCTAAAAATTACAGGACAATCCCTTCTGGCAAAAGTGAGTTGTTCCATCTTCCCTGTGTTGTACTCACTATCGATGTTTTTGCTATTGAAATGAACATAATGATGGGGTGAAACCTAACAAAGTAGAGCAGTATCTAATCTAATGCAGAACTGAAAGAAGAAGGAATATTTCCTTTTAATTTGGTTGGTTTTGAATTAAGTCCTTATTGACATTTTAAAATAAATAATATGCTGGTTTATATTTGTAAGTAAACATATGACAAGTTGCTGGACAATACAAAGTTGCAAATAAATAAAAATTAACATTCAGAGACCAAAAATTAATTTTGGTAGGAGACTACTAGTCTGAAAGAATATTTAGACATCTAATTCCCCTAAAATGTTCTTTAACCACCAAGACAAAAACCATGAACTTTGGGAACTTCCTCTCAATACTTCTCAAAATGAAGATGGTAAAAGGCATAAAAATAGCTGAGGCCAGCACAGTTGTGGAACAAGATGTATTAACTGAAGAACTCCAAGTTTGGTTTCAATGCTTATGAAATTGTGGAGCTGGTTCAGAGATGTCCAAGACAAGCTACAGCAAAGAACCCCAGAATTTTAAATCAAGTCTATGTATGTAGGGATTGTATGAAAAAAATCCAGTTGTGAATCTTAAGACATTCAGACCTTCACCTCTGGAACCTCGTCTTCATCCACTTAACCATCTCTTCACTGCAGAGAAAGTCTAAAGTCTGAGTATCTTCTGCATTGTTTGACCAAGTGAACCTCACAATCATATTATGCCTCATTTGCTTCAGATACAGCTTTTCTGAAGTCTACCATCAGTGATATATAAATATTCAATTCCCTTCATTTCCCTACTCCTCTACAAAATGAAAATAAAAATTAATGAAAAATTAATTGTATTATTCACCAGGGTTTTACCTTAAGGATGTCTTTGGGGTGAAATAATATTCATGTATTTTTTCTTTTTTTTTTGGTGTGTGTTTTTTATATCTGCTAGAGATCGGAAAGACAACTTTTTAGTGAAAGTGTATGTTGTTCTATTTTGTCACTTTGTCATTTTTCCATTGTCACTTCCTTTTATGAAAAAAATGATCACAGACCTTTTGCCTAATTCAGCAACTTTGTACCTATGACTTTTCAAGTAACAATATAAATATAGATGCAAAGGTGAAATAGAAATTAAAAGTCTTATATGGCAAATTTTACCTCTTTTGTTCATAACTTCTTCTCAATAGTGGTCCCAAGAATGCAGCAACTTGAGAAGGTAGATGTTAATTTTATTTCTTAGCATCTCAATTCGAAGCTGAGGAGGAAGTAACTTGAGGATCTGTTTTTAATGTAGCTAACAACAAAGTCTGAATTCTCTTAGCCTTGGCTTCCTAGCTTGATCAACCACTCTCTCAGATACCCATTTTGGGGAGTGTTCATGCTCAGACAGTTTCCCAGCAGCTTCAGTGTGTAGTTCAATTGTGCCTTGTTGACTTCAGTAAGTTTTCTGAGTAACTATCACGTTCTGAAGAGGATAACTTTAGGCTGTCAGTGTAAGGGAATGTGTCACTGCCTTTTCAGAGCTGAACAGGCTGTGGTGGCGTGTGTCAGGGTCGCTCAAGCAGCCTGCTGAAATCAGTGGCATGTGGCAGACAGTTGTATATAGCTTTTTACACTGTGTATCAAGTTAAAGGCTCCTTAAAAATTGTAAATGCTGCATAGTACCAGAGGTGATACTTGGAAAAGAGTAAATATCCAGAGCAAAGCCCAGAAGGGAGAGAAAGCAAACTAAAAGAGATGTGTGACTCTTAAAAAAAGCCAAAAAACCAAACCCAAATAAAATCACCTTTGGCTGAAATGCTGTAGCAGAGTTCTAGGAAATTGTAATGTAAGAATGTGCAGGCAGATGTACTCTTTGAGAAAGTAGACTTAGAAAAGTTAGCATTTCCCTGCTATTTCTGGACATGAGGCTACAGATCTTAAACTCAAAAGTCTGCATGTAAGCCAGGATGAATTAGAGTGAAGAATAGTGTTCTCAAGAAAAGCAGAGTAATTGATTAGTAATTAATCAATTAGTAATTAATTGAACCTATTATTGAATTAATAGGTTCCAAATAAAAAAGCAAAAGGAAGGAAAGTTCGTTTGAAGGTTCTTGACTGACATTAACTTAGAAAATCAGGCATGAGACCATGCTACTTGGACAGAATTCATTACTGAGGTTTGATTTTGATGGAAATCAAAGATCTAAACCAATATATCAAACTTGGACTAAAGGAAATACTAAAAACACTTTAAAAGCCTAGAAAGTAAAAGGTAAATACAGTAGACATTGATTAAGGAAACATGAGGTAGGGTTAGGGTTATTATCAGCTAAATAGATCTGTGATGGTTTATATCACAATATCAGAGAAACACTAATGAGCAAGTGTCTGTGAAGTTGTAAAGTTATAACAAGAGCATGAAACAGGAAAGTTACATGGACACAAGCATATGTCCACAACTGGAAAATATGAAACCAACTGCAAGATAGATTAGTGTTTTTCAGGAGTATGCAATCAGAACCAGAAAGATTGATACAACTGGCCAGCACATCGGCAGTGTCTGGTGCAGAAAGGAAATACAAAAAGGAGTGAAGAAAAATTCTATATAGAAGCAAAATACAGAAACTGATAGAGGAAAATGCAGTCAGGGGAGACTGGTGCAACATTAATGGGGAGCAAATGCTTGGGTAAATGTTGTATCTGAAAATATTGTAGATTATTGGGGTAAGAAACATAACTGCATAAAATAAGAACCATTGCAACTGAGGGCTCACAGAGATGACCTAACTGCTGTTCAAGCATTACATGAATTTGTAAGGAAACCTGTAAGAAAATGTGTCTGCTTATTTACTATGAGCAATGAGCCAGTAATGAGTCTAACAAATGAAAATCCTTGGTTTGCTTAATGAAGTTCCTAAAGGTCAGCTGGGCATAAACAAATGTAAAGGAAATGTTGAATAAATCAAGACATCAGAGGTGGTAGGGAGACAAATATACATGCTTGCAAGGAGTACATTTAAATGTTGACACAGTTTTCTCTGAGATTGCACATTCTATTTAAAATAGAGTATGATCTGTATTAAATTTGTATTTGCTGAACCTAGAAACCCACAGATCTTATTTGATGTTGCTCAAAATGTTTGTATTAGATTCTAGATTCAACATGTATCAAGTTCCAAATCTACTCAGCAGAATGTCTGGTAGAGAATGCTGATATCATTGCAAAGACTGCTCAATGCAGGTTAAGGGCTGGGAAACAAATCCAGCAGCGCTGGACTTGATAGATTTTTTTAAAAAGTGAACTGGTAGAGACTGAACACTCACTGAGCAGAAAGATAAGAAAAAAGTCTTTTTATTCCATCCCGAAGAGCAGTAGAAAATACTTAGCTTAGAGGGATAGAACAGAAAAGATCAGGATATCCCACACAGAGAAAAGACAGCTCAGTCTTGCTGTGGCTGCAGGGGTGTGCAGATGCAGTTTGTACACACAGGGGCTTTGCTTGGGTGTACAAGGCTGCAGCTGGCAGGAAGATTGCTCCTTGTTCTTATGTGAGCTCCCATCTCTTGCGCAATTGGCTTTAGGACAAGAGCGAACAGCTGCAATTTATTCCTATGAAAAGAACATGGAGGAGAAAGAGAGTCAAAGCACCTGAATGTAAACTGGAAATAAAGGATTTTGCTGAGCCACTAATGGACAGGATTGAAACTGCAAGTAGACAGAGACTGGGATATTTCTCTGCACGGCAATCCAAACACCTAAAGCTCCTGAAAGCCCCTCTCCATACACGTAATGTAGGCAAAGCTGTTATTTCTAAAGATTACTCAGGAATGTAAACTCCCTCATTATACAATCTCCTGTATCAGGGAAAGGGAAGCCTGAGAGTGTCACGCTCAGATCTAAGCAGCCCTATGTCTGAGCAGCCTCAGCCCAAGGGACTGTCCACAGGCAGCTGCAGCACAGGGCATGCACAGAGCCTGGACAGCTGCTTGTGCCTGAAAACCTCATTCCAGCTCGCAGCTGAATATGATCACTTTTCTGAGAAATGCAAAACACAAAACTTCAAAATATTGCTTCTTCAATAAGGCATAACTTTTGCTAGCTTGAAAGGAAGATTCTGCTAATAATAAAGCAACACTGGAACTTGTACAAACTGCAGTAAATCTTCACTATAAATCCTTTGTAATTTTTATTGCTGCCACAGTACAAACAAACAAGTAGAAGTGTTTGTGTCTGTGTCTGTTTGCCTGTATATTTTTATCTATATTAATGCATCTTACTTTTTCTACCTCCTCAAAGGCACGCTGATAAAAGTCTAAATATGCTCTGAGAAAGAAAATCTCCCCATAGGTCCATTGTGCTCTGTTACATAACTTTAACAAGGTCTTTTCCAGAACTCTTAATAACTTTACAAAATCTCCATGGAAGTATTGCTTGAAGACGATGCTGAGGGATTGTTAACTAGGACGTGGATGGGAACTGAGCCGATAACTTTGGGGCTTTACAATTTTCCTTGGCTGTACAGCAAAAAGCATGTTTCAGCAATTTTTCTTGCCCAGTCTGTCCTACTAGGAAATTTTGTGTGGTATTATACGCACAGGTTTGTGTGGGTATGCCTTTTTTGTGTGTCTCTGTGGAACAATGGTAGTTCATGGCCAAAGCTGAGAGAAACAGTCTCAAATAGAAGACTGCAGGATCTGTAATCAGGGATTTAAATTAAATAGGAGGAAATATTTTTGGTGTACTTGATTTACAGCCACAAATGTTATTAAGTACTTTAAAAATGCTCTGCCAAGCAGTCTGATTATAAAGTGTAGATACTTGAGAATGGATATTTAGTAGTATTTGAGATTATGGATCTGACTACTCTGAAAGTGTTCTGCCTCAAGGATTGGATTTATTCAGTTTTAATGATTACTTTTTGGTTTATCACTCTACAACAATTCCCCTGACATACTTACTAAATATTATTTTAAGACATATGGCATAGATCTAGATACATACAGCATAGATTAATGCCCTGAATTATTTCTAAATAGCATCCAGTATTGCAGTCCTATGCCTTCAAATCCAGAAATAAGATGCAATCCACAATAAATAGTGTTTGTGATAGAATGCTTGAAACTGATGTATGTACTTAAAACAGCCTATTCAGCATTAAGAATATTTCTTTAAATGTCACTAGTTCAAGCCGTATTTTCCTCTTTAAGTACAGAGAATAGCTCTGAAAACTTTATCATTTCTAAAGCTGTTTTTTTTTTTTTTTTAAAGTAGGTACATATGAAATTGTGAGACACCAATATTAGAAGCTGAGATGATGGCCAGGCTGTAGACAGAACAGTCTACTGAACTGAAGAGCAAACATTTGCCAGGTTTTGCAAAACCTCAGCATGTGGCTGAATTTCATATGGCTGAATACTACCAGGAAAAGTTTGTGTTTTACCTATGAAAAACACCAAACTCTGTTTCCACAGGAGGCTAGATTAGTCTCAGACCATCTTTTACTCTCTTTTGATGTGTTTCTTGTGTCATTGGTAAGAGATATCTGCCAAAGAACTTCATGCAACAAATCTCTCAGAGAACAAGGTATTCTGCTGGGATTGCTCCCTCTGAACCTGCTTTCTGTGAGGCCAAGTGAACATCAGTGCTACTGCAATAGTCAGGGAGAAGGAAGTGTCGTGAACTTGCTCCACACTTCAGGGCAGCTCAAACAGCTGAGGCACTGTGGCCCCAGAAGCAGATTTTCTGCCTGCTTATTGCTGTAGCTATGAGCATTGGAGGAGCTTTGTAAGAGAGGAAGACAAAGAACAACCATATTTTAAGAAGGTCTTTCAACTTTAAAATGCTTTACTTCCTTCTTTTTGTTTCAACCATTTGTTGTGAGTCCAAAACCACTAAATTTGCTGAGTCTAATGCTTTGAAATGCTTCCTTTTAAAGAACCCACTTGGGAAGAGTTAGATTGGTTTGTTTTGTGTCTTTTTTTTGGTGGGGAGGGGGTGGTGGAGATTTTGGGGTTATTTTTGTTTTTTTTGCTTCTTTTCCACAAGTATGTACTGGGGAAACTGACTGGGAGGGTTATTTAGATGAATCTATCGGCTCAAGAAAACATTAATGCATATACTTAATTTGTCTCTTGTACAATTTGACCCTCAATATTTATATAAAATTCCATCCTTAGATACAGAATAAGCAAGTACTTAGATATTATCCTAAACAGAGATTTATTTCCTAATTTGGAACCAACTTTTTTTTTTTTTCAGTTGACAAAGAATTTAGAGAGATGTTTTTAAAAATATTTTGCAGATAGTCAATATATTTTAATTCCCCCAGAAGACTAGAAATGTCAACAAACATGGAAAATAAAATTCCAGACACAAATAGTAGGAAATTTTAGAATTATGTGAAAGTTACATATGGGCTGAGAGCCTTTCCATGTTGCATTTCATCCAATGCAAATTAAAATGAATAAGAAATGCAGTGCCTCTGGAGCATAGTTTTTGTGAAGTAAATGCCAACAGCTTCTTAACTGAGGTGGCACAGCCTTAAGGTGACTGTGGTGTTACTGAATATGTCACTAATGTGGTAGAGGTTTGGTACATCTTTAAACAAGTCAGGAAAAAGAAAGCCTCTCATTTTTCTCTGTTCTAATTATCTTCATTCCAGTGGATTAGAAAATGGAAAATGTAGAAGTCAAGCTGAAGATGGTTCAGAGCTCAGTCGTCTGCCAAGTTAACTCTGACAAATGGCAAGTGTGTGTAATTAATAGTGTCATCTTCCCCCAGACCAAGGGATGACTGCGGTAACTATAGATTATAATTGTCATCGTTGTCACATAAAATGTGCTATTATTAAGTTCAGGCTGAATTTTATTGCTGAGAATGCTCATAAATTGAATGGTCAGTCATTTAAATTGCCAAGTACAGAGTTCTGCGGTTTGCTCTAAAGCTACTTTTAAGTCAATGTATTTGACTTTAGACCTCTGGAAACTAGCTACATTCCTTAAAGAGGTGTTGGACAAGTAAGAGAGGATGCTCTGACACATGCACTGCATTTCATTCATGTTTTAATCATCTCTACACCCTAATTTGTAATTTTTTTTTTTGAAAGGCAAGTACTGCATATGCTATATTGGCAACTTAAAAATTAGGACTTATTATCTTGTTAGCGCAGCAGAGAGAATGAGTGATGATAGGCTTGAAATATGGATGAATAACATGTAGTTGTTTAAGATGGAAAGATGAAAGGGGATGAAAAGAAAGCAATACATTCAAAGAGAGAATCTTGAGATCAAGGACTTTCCCAGCAGGAACTGAAGTTCTTTCCTTCTAGGGATAAACTGCAGGTCAGCAGACATTTCCAGTCTTTCTGTCTTGATGATTGGATAAATCAAAATTTGTCCTGTAGCAGCGCTAATTTTAAGATGTTTCTTAAGTCTGTGTAAAATACATTGAGTGCCTGTGGAAGAGAAAAACTACATTGGAAGTTTAGAAGCATCCTGTTACTATTGAAAAATTGTTAGTATCTTTGGCTTGTGTGTTAGTGAAAGTATTTGCTCAGTGCAGCAATACTATTTGCTCAGTACAGCCCAAGTACAGCACGCTAATATTTTGGCTTTTTAGTTAATAAAATGAACATTGCAATCAAAGTGCCTGGGTAATAGGGAAAAATGTTATTCTGTAACATTGCTGATGTTTTGTCTGCCTTCAGTCAGAGGCAGGCTTTCAAATCAAATGGCAATAGCACAGTGGTATTTTAACGCAGCTGCTGGCTTTTTAGCTTCCATGTCAGCCATATCTACCAGTGCAAGAGGATTATTCCTCTGGCCAGTGTATGTTCTCATGCCCTCTGCTTAGTCAAAGTGTAGTTACAGTATAATGCTTTCCACAACATATCAGGATGAGAAGATAAAGAGTATTAAATTGGTTCCCTAGGGCTTCCTTCTCCTTCAGATAAATCCTTCAGTGTGTTAGTGGTGGGCTTTTGTTTTAGGCTTCCCCCCCCCCCCACCCCAGCACACTCCTTAACTGGTACAAAGATAAGAAAAACAGTGAAAAATCAGATTCTTCATCATATTGGTTGTAGTTGTTAAACAAAAAGTTGTTGCAATAAGACCTGTTTAATAGGATTGAATAGAGTCTAGCACAAGCACGCAACTAAGAACTGCATGATGGAGTAAGGTCATAGAAATATTCCCAACTGCAGTATTTAAAGGGCTATTTCAACATAAACTGATATGGATCATAAAACTTGTGATTCTAGCCAAATCCAATGTTCTAAAGTTATGTAAATAACCCCAACTCCAAAACCTCTTTAATGCCTCCACCAGCATGACAAGAGCTGTTCTCAGACTTCCATAAAGTGTATTATTTGAGTGAAATGATGTTTTGCAGTCAGCTCCTACAGCTCCCACAGCTTCACTGTGGCAAGCATAGCTGTAGGGGCAATGACTAAAAGTTCACTGACACAAATGGAGTTACATCTGCTGGCATTAGGGCTCAATTTGTCACTCTGGTTTCCAATCTTGGGAAGCATGCAAGAACTAAATGGTGCTAATCTTTCACGTGACATGAAGAGGAGGATCAGAATATATTCAGACCCAGTACACCATGGCCAAGAGCTCAGCCCTGGCTTCTGAAATGATCTTAAACAAGATATTTGAATATGAGCCTGTTGTTTCACATTTTCCTATGCATTCTTAGTCCAGACTTCATTTTCTAGGCTACATCTTGGCATGACACCTACCAAGCTTGTTGAGAAAAAATGAACTGATTGTCAGAAGGGGAAAATAGCTGTATAATTTCAGCCCATTTTTAAGGAAATCTGTGTAATTCCACATAAGCCTGTGGTGTAAGAGAACCAACAGAAAAAGGACCAGTGAAGTTCTGCCACCAACATCAAAAAATTGTCTTTATTTTGCTGCTTCCATTTCTGTGTCAGTGTAAGGCTGCTGGTACATCCTATGAGGTTGTCACACTTGTGTTGCTGCAGAGCTGTGCAAAGGCTGCTACTGTGCCAGGTCACAAGGGAATACACAGAAACTTTAGGGTTTCCACTTTTTGTAAAGCTGCTCAGTGGAGGGGCTGCTTCCCTAGAGCATGGGTTTGATCTTGGGAGAGCTGTGCCATAGGGCTGTCTGGCAATGTCTGTGTAGCACACAGAACCAATTGCAAAATAGTGCTACAGCTGCTGTGGGCACTGGAACAGGCTCTTCATGTGGCCTGTGAGCACACTGCTCACTGTGACACCAGGCTGACACTGACTCAGACTGCTTAATCCTACTTAATCCTTGTTAATATTTCTAGCTTAATTTCCCAAACTGAAAAAATTACAATAAGTACCATATGTGCACTATACACGCATCTGTCTCTCTCACTATACATCTCAACACACATACATGCATACAGATATATACACTTTCACACTATATTTGGGCCCTATTCTATTGACAGGATTCTGAAGTACTGTTTCTTATTAACAGAATAGCTGGTGTCACTGTCACTTCCTTATCTCTGAACAGTTGCTTCTATCCTGCCCAAACACCATGATCAATCCCAGATCATTGCTGTACAGCGTTTGTGTACTGCTGGGCACTGTTTCACTCCTGACCAAGTGTTGAGGCCCCTAGTGCCTTTTTTCAAGAGCCAGGTACTACTCTGGATAGTGACACCAGTTTGTGCTGTAGTTACTTCTGCTGTTACCATCACTAATACTTGTTTGTTAATGTTAATTGAGCTGACTTAATTTGCTATTTTGGGAGGTTAATTCTGTTTCGCTGGCCTCTGAGGATAGCTCTTGGATTTTTGGAGAGAAAGATCTATTTACAAGTTTGGAGATGGCTTAATGACTGTTTGTCTAAAGGCCTAAAGGGTAGGAGCTGATAAGTTTTGAAAAGCCTGGGTGCTTCTGTCATCATCTCTACATGCAGGAATTGGCACAACACTCTTGTTAATGTAGAGAGAGATCCTGGATGGAAGGAAATTAAGATGTGGAGAGGAACAGGATCTCTGAGTCCATCCTTTGAAGAGGGAAGGTAGGAGGGATAAGGCTGTTACCTGTGGATAATGAATAGACTATATCCAGATAAATGTATTCTGGTTTATTTTGCAGAAAATAGCAGAAGGATGTTGTGTATCTATTTAAGGGTTGAATGGTATTTATTGAATGCATTCATCCAAACTGTACAAAAATATTTCAAAAATTATAATCTGCTGCTCCCTGAATAAAATATAAGTTAAATGAGTATGTGGCATGAGTTATGCTCTGAAACTAAGGTGTAGCTAAATAAAAAAGGGCTGAGAAATATCTTTAGGGCACCCCCTTGAAAAGTAGTCTTTCTTCATCACTTGGTGGTTGAATATCATGGATAATCCTGTATCTAGCTAAATGAAAATGGCAGACTGAGAATTATTTGCTCTCTATTAAAGAAATTTAAAAAATAAAAAATTAAGTATTCTATGTTTTGAGAATATTAAATATAACCTATCTTCTCCTTCCTGGATGAGCAGACTAACAACTAGGACTCTCTCTCTGTTGCTTATGAAAAGGATGGTAATTATTCTGTGTCAGATGAAGCACCATCCAGAGGAAGGAGAATGAAAACATTACAGAGTGAAAACACACATCTGGGTAATAAGGGATTTTTTTTTCCCTTGGCTAAAGGAGAGATTTAAACCCAGATCATCTCCAGTTAGGGAAATAACCAGCAATAAAAGATCTTGGTCAGGTACAGCTGATCCAAATCCGTCTTTGTTTAAAATGGAAAAAATTGCTTCATGTTCTCTTTTAAATTTTTTTCTGAATATGAGGGAAGACAGAAAACAGTATCAGGAGATTATTTCAATTCATCCTTCTCTTTAGCAGTAGCCTAGTTTTGTCTTATGTGCCCTCACTCGTGCACCGTTCCAGTACTTATCTGCTTTCCCCAGGACATCTTGCACAGAAATGTAAACCATTTCAATCTTCTGGCAAGTCCTGACATGAGCTTCCCATGAAGAAACTGCTGTGCCCTAGAGGAGATAGAGAGGACAGGAACACTTTCTGGAAACGTGTAAAAGGGGAAGCAGGAGGCAGTGGGCTGGAGGGGCCAAAAGCATGCAGCTGAGCCAGCAACACCACTGCAGCTCTGCTCGTAGCAGAGACAGATCCCAACTGTAGAGCTTAATTGTTTTGTTTTCCTGGGGTTGTCATGCCAGTTGTCAGAATAATTTCTTTGTGCATGGCTGAATTGGACATATGTACACAGTGCCAGCTTAGTCTTCTGATATCCTGAGGGGGCCTTTCCTACTGGAAATTATTTTCCATTGAACAGAGGGTGGCTGGAAGATTGGTCCTTATTTGTCCATATGGTAGCTGTTCTCTTCCAGTGCAAAAGTCTGATGAGGGTATTAGACACAGTTGCTCTATACATGCCTAAAAGTATTTAATTCCCTGTGGTTTTCCTATCACTGACTGTTGGAGTGTTATATTCATTGAGAATAATGAACTCTGGTAGAAGAAAATGCTGTGAGTTCATAAAGCAGACTGTATGTTGCTCACACATGTCAAGGTCTGGGTGGTATTTCAGACCTTTGATTGGTATATCGTTCCTTTATTTAAATAAGACAGGAATATCGGGGTCCTGATTCACCAGTGATGAGATACAAAATTATCTTTATATATGTTCTAAAAAAACTAGGCCTCAGGATACAAAATTTTTTGGGGATCATTTTTGTCTTGTTTTGTTCTGTTTTTCCTTCTGTTTGGAATCCTTATGGAATATTATTTTTGTGAAGAATTTTTTTTCCTTCCAGAGCTTGTCCTAAACTGGCAAGAGATTTACATTTCTCTGCATGACTGTAGGATACTGGAGTTTAAACTACAAATGAAAAATTGTCACAGATTTATTGAAGAGCAGTGAAGTGTTGCTGCCTCAATATACCCTGTCAGCAGATTTTAAAGGGAGAAGGACAGGGATCTGTGTTATCACTGGGTTGTTTGTGTAAACTGGAGACAATCAGCATGACGGAAATGTTTTAGGGTTTTATACCGGGTAGACAACTGATGCTGCTTCAACAAAAAAGGGCAAATGAAAATTGCAGGTGTGAAACCACAACTTTTGGAGACTCCATTTCTTTTCTTCCCAAGTCTAGATTTCTTTTCAATCCTTAAACAGTGGACTATTTTTTGAGCCTTCTGAATCCCACTCAATTCCCATGAGTCAATAAATTGTTTTCTCTGTACCACATCATACCACAGGCTTTGTTACTTCTTCTTTCTGTGCTTTATCTCTATTTTTTCATGGCTTCACTTCACTTTGCTGCATTCTCAGTGTGATTGCTCCTTTTGCCTGTTTGCATGAAGTTTGTTTTTTAAATCAGTTTGCTTGATTCCCACAGTGGACTAGATGCTAGACACCTCTTCAAAGTAATTCCTGTTCTGTATTATTTTAGTCAGACACTAAAGTGCCACATTGGTGGAAAACATTTTGTTCACTGTATGAGACAAAGAAACGATAAGATTTTGGATATGTGTGAGCATGCAATTTAAAACCATTTCCTATGCTTTATTTTGGGAGGTTCAATTAAGGAAGCACAAACAATCAGAATTTTGACATCTCATATTTTTGCTTTATTTTACAGTCTTTGCAACCTTAATGTTTCCTTAAATTGAAGTTTGCTTTTTGGGAGGCTGTTATAATCCTACACAAAATGCATATAGGCAGAAAATATGCGGTGTATAATTACCAGCAAAGAAACTCAAGCATCAAATCTTCAGGTTCTTTAAAGAGAAAAAAGGTTTGCAAAGAAAAACAAGATCATGTAAAGATTTAATGCATCTCAAAGCTAACACAATTTGGTTTGATACATGACCCTTTTATTTTGCTGCCTTAAAATGTCTCCCTCCTGCCAAAACTATTTGTTACCTTCTTCCTTGGGGAAATATGCAAAGACATGCAGTTATGGTCAGGGCCCTGCACTGGAAGGTTTTTATTTCAATCCTATCAGACTCTATTCTCGCCAATCATTTTTCTTTTGTTCTCAGTATCCATTCTTTCCAGTAATTCACTTGAGCTACAATATCTGAGAAAGACTCAGCACCACTGTAATTTAAAGGAAGAGATCTTTTCAGGCTGATTTGGTTTCAAGCAGCTTTTTGTGAGAGAGATTGGTTTGCAGCCTCCAGGCAATTAAATACTCTGACTGAAGATTTTTTATCACCAATTATTCCATACAGAAAGTACTTTTATTTTTTGGAAGAAGACATCAAAACCTAACAATGAACATTGAATATAGCTTCTCTGTGAGTGACAATATAAAGCCCAGCTAGGTAAGCACACAGCACTTGCTTGCAGCAGCTGTGATGAGAGGGTGGCAGGCTGTAACAGGAATGACAGAAAGCCAGAGTGAAACACTCACTGGACTGAAATCCTCAAAGTCAGTACCATTAGCTTTAGCAGGGCCAAGATTTCTGCACACACAACGATCTGCCTGTGTGGAAGCAGCTCACCCTTTATGGTGGCTATAGAGGGGAGGAACCACAGAAGACTTGAAAATATCTGGGCAGTTGAGACTGACAAGGGTTTTTTGCTAGATAAGCAGCATCAACTGCAGCAGGTCCAAGCACCTTCAATTGCAACGAATTTTCTATCAGCCTTTTAAAATGTTGTCATTTTGGAAAATCACGTGAATGTCTCAATGGAAGAGGATTAGGAAATACGGAAATGATGGGTTTTGTTTTCATTATTAAGTTTCAAATAGTCTTGATGAAATTTTCTAGTGCAAAAGCAATCTGCACTTTTCCTGTGGCTGCTCTGCTCTCCCTAAAGAGGGAATACTAATTTCCAACACGGAAATTATTTTCTCTACCTTCCTAATATCATCCCACTATTGTATGTTGCTCTAATATATGCCTACCATGAAATCAAGAGTGATCTGGTTTTATATTAATTTAGAAGATTAGGATTTTCTAGATCTGATTGAAATCTGATGATATTTTAAGTAGATACAGCACAAGATATTATGCTACAGATATCAGAGGGCAAAGACAGGGAATTTTTTGGCCAATGGATCATGGACAGAGTCAGCATCATGTTTGCTGGGACAGAAAATAAACTGTAATTAACATCTTTTATGGAATTTTTAAGATCTCATCCCACACTGGGATGAGAATGACTTCCAGTTGTCACCACAATGAGTGTGCCCTTGTGATGAGTGCTTCCAGCTCTAAATGGGAGCAAGAAACAGTAGTGATCCTTAATGTTATTTTAATGTCAAAAACTTATTAAAGAGTAATGGTTACATTGTGAGAGAAAAAAGAGTCCACAGGGTAGCACAGCAAAACCTCCTCTGAGGAAAGGGTGGGAGCAATAGCTCCTTGATTTCTTTTCTTTCTATCTCATGGAAAGGAGGAGAATGAGAGAAGATTGCTTCTGAAATCTTGACCTTCTGGCAAGACAGACATGGAAAATCTTGAAGGTGACAGAAGACATTTGAATTCTTTCCTACCTAACTCAAGATTTCTGAAACACGGCATTTCCACTGTTTCTCACTTTGTCATTCAAATTGGTACAGAGGTTCTGTAAAACTGTAGCTCTGGCATTGCCTTGTGTGAATAAGGGATAGGACACAAGGGGGAAGTAGCTTGGGACCAAACTGTCTCCATCTACTTTTGCCGCATCTGGAATCTCCCCTCAGACTCAGATTGACTCAAATTGCAGACAAGATCACCAAGTGGTGTCAATGAACCTCAGCATGCACTAGGCTGGGTTTTCTGATGAGGGAACCATTCAGCTGAGTCTGGAGAGCAGCCTGCATATGAACCATCATGCTCACCACGCAGCTGAATGCCAGTGGAGGTTCTGACATCTCTGCAGTATGATCTGAGGTCCCCAGGTAAGAAGAGATGTATGCATGTATTATAAAACCAAGGCTGCCCAAGGAATGCTAATTCATCTCCACCTAGCTGCAATTTGGTTAACCCTAGAAAGCAAATCCCAGTAAAACTAAACTATTGCATCCAACTGCAACCAAGTCACGTCCAGGGAGGGTGCAGTCACCGGTGACCAATGTGGGAAATAAACGAGACGGGTCTCCGTTTGGTTAAACTCGGGAATCCATTTATTTGGGGTGTCACCAACACAGGATTTAACAGAGCAAAAACCAGAGACAAAGAACCAAGAACGCAGGTAGGATTTTATGGGTTTTATGGGGTAGAACAAGGGTGGAGTTTAGGGTCTGGGTTCAATAGGGGCATGGCAAAGGAGCAGTCTCAGAGGTAGAAACCTATAGGGGTACAACAGGAGGGTTACTAAAATAAATGCAGCAGAATATTAAAAATAGCAACACAAGAAGGGTAAGAACGTTCTGGGCTGATACCTTATAAGGGATTTCGGGATGGAGTAATTCTTCCTAGGCTTATAGGGCACATCCCCCAAGGCAGAGGGGTGGAACCCACTCATCCCGGGACTTAAAGCCACGCCACTCACCTTAGCACTGCCTGAAATCAAATCCCTGCCTCCTTGGGCAGGGGCGCTCCGCACTAAACAAAGATTTTTTCAATGGAAGACGTTTATATTCAAAAGAGCAGTTTCTTTGAAATATGGAGATTTTTCATTTTAACAGTTCTCAGTGGAAAAGCCTTCAAGTGTTTTGTTTGGATAATCTTTAAATCTCTTTTATATTTCTCTTTTTAACCATAAATATAGGAATACATATATATCACTTTAGAATATGCTGACAGTTTTGGAAGAAAATACTCTGATTCTTTTTTGAAATGATTCTTTGAGGGGACAGAAGAAATTTACATCTCCCACAAATATCTAAATTTAAACTTTTGCATTCAGATCTGGGACAAAAACAAATACTGAAATGTCAGAATTTTATATATGGTAGGAATTCTTTTTCTTCCCCCAGTACAGTCTGCTTAGATTACACTGCACAGCATGTGCCTTCCTTCCCTAGACAGCTTTTGTGTTCAAAAAATCAATTTGAACAGTCTGAACAGAAATCTGCTGCTGGCCCCAGCCTAAAGGGGTTCAGAGAACCCATCACTCAGCCCACAGGGCTTGAGTTACAAATTGATACCTGAGTTCAGCAATGGGAGAGAGCTGGAAAATCAGAGCAGAAAAAAAAGGAAAATAAAAAGATATTGATGTCTCCCTCTTTTTTTTTATTTTTTTTAGTCTTTTAAATTTCATAACTGACTTTCCTTCCTTTATTTCCTTTTGTGCTTGTAACACAAGACAGATGAGATACCACCCTCTCCCAACATCTGCTGTTTGACAATGTTGCAATGGATTTTTCTCTGCTGCAAATCACCTCAGCTGTGTTGACCAAAAGACTGAGGTCTTATGCTTGATTTCACTTGGACTTAAGTCCATGCTGCTGGAATTTCAGTCAGCTCCCAAATTAGATTTGTTTTAGGACTCCTGTGCATACAAAGAAAACTTCCCTGTAAATATGGAGTTTTAAGGCTTGCATTGCACTTCAGATAAATATTCTTGGTTATGCCAGGTCTCTTAAACATTTGAATTTTTAATTTTAATTTTGCTGTCTCATTGCTCATAAGGTAAAAAGAAAATCAAATGTTAAGGAGGAGGTAATTTAGCCTCCCAACATCTTTGGGATCCAGAAACAAGAAACGTTTCTCTGCTTCTCTCTGTATATCCTTCCAGTGTGGGAAAAGTACTCATTATAAACAGGATTTGGACTAGTGTCCACCAAGGCTTCAGCACAGAACTTGGAAGGAAGTTTCCCTGAGGAGGAACTTTCAGCTATAGTTGGGCTTGGAACTGGTTGATCACATTTGGGTGGAATTTGACTGAATAGAAGTTTACCTTAATGCTTTCTATCTCAACAGAAGTAATCTCTTGATTTTACCTTTAAAATGCAGCTTTTTGGATCTGGCTTTGTTCTGTCAGCTAAAGATAAATCAAGTCTCAGTATGTTGCTAAAAGTAGCTGCAGGCTAATTAAAGCTAATTTGTGTGAACACAATTAATGTGCACATGGAAAGGAGAGGGGTTCATTTTAGCCAGTGATATACACAGATTTTGGGAGATTAGAGATGGAAAGGCTGGGACTCGTGACTTTGAACAGTAACTATTGTTTTGTTAGTACCACCAGTCCCAAGTTTAGAGAGGAAATAGCTTTCTAGCATCCACAGAAAGAATTTGAACTGTACCTGCTGACAGTTCCAGTGGGGTTTGGTTTGGTGAGTGGTTGGGTTTTTTTATTATTTTTAAAAAAATTTTTGGGGGATGTTTTTATTACAATGATGTACAAGTCAGTCCTGAAAGCCATACTTACCTAAAGAAACTAAAAGGAAAAAAGGACAAACAAGCTAAATAAATCACTCTTGCCTCCTTCCCCAGCCTTGTAAATGAGCCAGACTACCAACTTTGCCTCCAGAGGGTTTCTGTAGTTCAGCTGGTTCCTTCTGTCTCTGCACACCTTTTGCCAGCTTGTTCTCATCATTTGCTTGCTTGAAGCAGAACCTAAAATTGCTTTGAAACATTTCTCTCAAGGATGGATCTCGAGCTCTCTGACGCTGAGCAGCAGATTGCTGTTTGTTCTCAGTACATTGGGCTGTAAATTCACTGAGAGTGACGTGGAAAATGTGTTCTTGTACATGTGTTCCCAGAGTGTCTGAGTGAGGTGTTGTGTATTCCCCACTGTCAGCATGTTGTCAATAACTTCTGGGAAAGCAGTATAAAAATAATCAAACATACAGAGCAAGGCAGAGGAGGGAATGGTAAATTTTCTGCAACTATGAGTTAAAAATGCTCAAAAGTAATTCACTGAAGTGATTAGGAAGTGCAGAGAATCTCATAATGATTGAGAATTTTTTTCTTTTCTCTCTCTTCCCTGCCTTCCCCATAACCCAGGGTTCATGGCTTTGGTTAGCATAGCATTGTGCCTATCCACAGTAGAAAACTGTTTCTAGCCCCAAAAAATTGCCTGCAGCATGGATGAGCTTAATGTGCAATGAAGTCAGCAGTGCAGATGCAAATTTAAGATTCCCAAAAACTGAAATTTAGCTGGAGAACTGTTTGATGGGAGTATCTGTATTGACACAGCCAGAACATCTCTCTTGCTCTTACCTGACTTTAAAGTTAACACGAAGTAGAAAGATCCAGCTGCTTGCAACAGTCTTTTGCATGTGAAAAAAAAAAGGAAGTGAGATTAAAAGCAAGCTCTCCTTAGGAATTTGATTTATTTCACAGCTTTCACAGCACTTAAAATAAGATAATAATAATAAACCTAGCTGATGAGACAACCACTTTCTCTTCCTTAATTTTAACTATGTGAATAACTGACTCTTCTCAATGTGAGTTGTTGTGTTACAAAACTGAAACAGCTTTCTAAGCCTTTCTCCATCATTACACAACAGAAAGATGCAATACCCGAGGCTGACAGTATCTGAGGGAGAAGGCTGCACAAAAAATACCAGCTCTACCAAAGGGAAGAGAGAAAGGGGGGGAAGGAAAATGTTCCTCAGCAACTCTAGATGGGTTTGTAAAGATTTATTGGGCTCACAGCAATCTGTAGCCTAGTAAATTGGTGTTTGAAGGTGTCACAAACAATAATGTACTACATCTTGCACTACAATGTACAGGTGTCCAAAAGCTATTACAGTCCAGCAACTGCACAAAAATGCTATGAAAGAGATAGTATGGCCTGTGATTGGTACCAGAAAACTTTTCTGTATTTTTCTGTCCTTTTGGCAGAACTATGAAAGAGGTCCCCACTCTGATGAAATGCTACCAAGAGACCAAATTAAATTTTTTGCACTCAGATTTGGCAATTGTTCTTGTCAGTAATAACTCTAAGGGAAAGTAACTGTATCTTGAAAGGAAGTCCTGAAACTTTTGATAGTTATGGTATCACAGGCTCCTGCAACAGATGGATGGTATCGTAAAATTTTGTATTGCTCAACAGTATTAGAAACTTTTAGCTCTTTGAAGAATATAAATGTTCTCTCTCTATCCTAGTTTTGCCAAAACCCACATTTTCTTTCTTAAATCTCTCTCAGAGCTTCCTTTCCTGCTTCATTCTGGCTACTAATCTAGTACAGCATTTCTGTGGGCTGAATAAATTGGCCTTCTAAGGCTGCTTTAATCAAATCCTTATTTTGTTCCCATCGAATATTATGGCACCTTTAGGACAGTTTGATAATGATATCCAGTGATACAATCATGTTAAAGTATACATGCTTCTTAAAGTTGATCACTTTCTTACAATAATTTTGCTTTTGGCCTGAGGTAAAACTTCAAAACATAGGAATAGTTATACATCAATCTGTTTAGTCATTAAGAAGAGAACCTACACTTAGGGATGAACAAATATGTTAACAAAGGTTAAAAAGGGTATAAATCTATCTTCTGTGTCTGTATATATATGTGCACATACTAAATATATATGGTTGCCAGTATGAAATATTTGCAGCAAAATCTCCTTGGTTCCCTCTTCATTTCCTATTTTAATTTTATTTTATTTAAATATTTCATATTTAGTCAGTTTTTTTATTTTCAGTCAAAAACAGTTCTCTCTGTTGGGCAAAGGATTATTTATGACATTAAATCATTTAGGTTCACAGTGGCTACAGTGATATGTGAGAACAGAAAAGGTGGCCACATCTTCTCTGTGTGGAAGGGAAATTGCTTAAGGATTCAACAATTGAATCTGAGTATTTCAAAGAAGCTAAAAGGCCTGTGGCACTTTCCAGAAAAATCTTGTTGCAGCTTTTCTTCTTAAGAAGCCTACATATGCTGATACTTAAGATTTGACATGAGTAAACAGATAAACAACATTTATAAAACTACTGTGAACTTGCTTTTGTGGTCCAGAGACTACTTACTAGTATGAGAATTGAAGGAAATGTCTTTGGAGATTAGCAGCTGCAGATTTATATGACAAAAAATGTAGGAAAAGATTATCTACCTTATAGTGGTTACAACATAATTACTACATCCTAGCCAAGTTAGGACAAAATAAATCAGTGAAGATTTTTGTCCTTTACCACAGTACAAAGTGACAGAATTCCTGCAGGGTTGGAAAGCTCATCTATGAAAGCATGTACATGAGGAGATGAGGAGTTGGATCCCTTGCACAGCAGCACAAAAGCCTTCATTTACTGGTTGTTAGAACAAGAAAGACATCATCCACCAAAGATAATACAGAATAATTTAAACTGAAAGAGCTTCAAATCAAGCTTTTGCTTGATCCATACCCTGATGATTTTTGCAATTTTTTCAAGAACTGACCGTATCAATCAGTTACTTTTTCCATTTCCAAAGACTCAAAAGAAGTCTTAATGCATTTTGTGCCTTGTTCTCACTGAAGTTAATTTCTAACAAAAAATAATTGGCAATTATCAAAAGAGACTAGTAGATGGCAATAGAGCTGGGGGGGCCAGGGCGTGGAGTGTGTGTGGTTAATTTCAAGATTTAAGGTTTGTCCAAGATTTTTAAATATCGTCTCAGAAAGGGTAAATTTCTCTCTAACAGCATCCACATATGCTATGAAAAAATCAAATGAGTGGGGGAAAAAAAAGAGCTGAAACTTTTGCATTTATTGCTCAAATGACAGCAAGTATATTGTTACTTGTCAGAAGTAGAGCTCCTACCACCCCTGCTTCCTGTCCCACTTGAACCAATCTGTTCCTTCATCCCATTTGTCTCTTTGGGAATATTTTCACCTACCACACCTTGTCTAGGTTATACAAAAACCAGTGTTGCACAGACACACATCAGCAGAGTGTTTGTAAAAAGCTGAGTTTTACCATGAAATACCAGCTGCATAGGAAACCAAAGGTCACTGCTGTGTGGGTAGTAATCTGAATCTCTTGTGAGAGTTGTGGATGAGACTACCCAAAGTGCTGTTCTGCTCAGTCCAAAGCAGAACTCAGGCAGGCTGTGGTCCTACTGACCACTCCAGCATACGTATTATCCATTGTTAGAGACTGTCACACCATCACAGAACAGAATTATCTACAGCTCCCATTTACAAAACTGTTCCTGCATTTGCAGAAACGTTTCTACTGACTATTTACAAGTCTCATATCAATGTCAATTCTGAAACAGGAACCACCTGGAAGGGTCAGATTCTGCACCTACGTTATTTTAAATGCAAAATAGGTTTTGTGACAGCAGGACCAGTCTGGGAAGAATCTTCAAGACTGTCTGATATCCCCACCAAAAGACATCCTGCAAGACTTAGATCCTTTGTAATGACAGGGATGATGAGCTGGATCTGCCACATTGTCTCAGAGCAGCTTGCTGTCTCAAAACATTTGAGTGCCTTGTCTATGCAGGGACATGATGAGAAGTTCCAGGACACCAGGAGTTTGGTGAATTTAGTGCACTGAGTGTGTACACAGGGGCAGCCCTGGTATCCAGCTATATCACAGCTGTACTACGGATTCTAACTTGAGTTCTCTTCTTCTACCTCACTTGTAACATCAGGTCCATTGCTGCTGCCACGTAAGTGGCTTTCTGTGTTTTTCCTTTGATTAATTTTGTTCCATCTAACACAGCCTATGTCAGTGGTCACCACAGATGACTTGCTTGATGTTCTAAGAGTGATTTACTATTTGCTTTATGAAACAGAACTTGTGCTTTGCTTGGCAAGATCAGCCTTCCAGCTGATATTTTAGAAATAATATTTTCAGTAGTTTTTAAATTAATGGTCAGCAGTTCCATCACAGCATCTCTGAGAAGGGAGAATAAAAGCTCTGTTTTCAGTGGTTACAAATTATGGTGATCTCCATGTTGCACACAGATATAGTGAAAGTGCCCCCAGGTTGCCAGGATGGTCAAAAAATTCATGGATCAGTCTTGACCCTAGGAAAAATTAAATAACTTCAGATTCAGAAAAAAAGTAATATTTGTAGCTTTCATTTTATGGAAAAAATTATTTCATCTGACTTATGAGAAATAAGTCGTCTATAATGTTTGTGCTTTAATGATCTGTGGTAGCTGATGCACACACTTGTTTCAGAACAGATCTAGGAAGATCATAAACATCCTGTGTCTGCCCAGTGATTAGAGAACCTACCATCAAATTGCTTGTAGCATTGGCTACCATTTCAAACCTTGGCACAGAGCAGATGCCCTCCAAAGAGCTGGTTTGCCAAGGGTTTGCCAAGGCTCCATCCTCAGTGATGTGCAGAGCAGGCCAGACTGCAGCAGGAGGACAAAAGCAATGTTTATCTAAATTTTGTTTCAACAGAAGGAAGTGTTCTTTTGGATACTTTATAAGACAGCAGCAACACAAAGCCTAAATGTCCTCTTTTCCTCAGCCAGACCCCTCTGCTGATGATTATTTTGGTCCTATTTTCCCTGGAAATTCTGTTCATCTACCAGTGTTCTTTGTTTGGGTATGGATCAGCCTACTTTGTTGTGCCAGACTGACACAAAGCAGAGCTGGCAAGGTGAAGGCTCTGCTTACTCTGCAAGTATTTGTGTATGTTTGCACACAGGTATGTGCATTAAGAGAAATAAAGTGTTAGTTTATTTCCTTGCCACTGACATTAGGATAATCTATCCTCATATATTGAATTTATTGTTTCCTAAGCTTTCTGGACAGAACAAATGTTTACACTTGATAGCATGAACCAGCATTAGCATAAGTCTCAAATTTGGACAAAAATCTCCTATTGTTTTTACACTATTTGTGCCAAATTTTATAATACTCCCTTTAATGGGATTTGTCTTTCAAGTGGAAACTGAGAAAGCTTAGGATTTTGATTAGAAAACATCTTAAATATTTTCAAACTGGGAGTCAGTGTGTGATATCTGTGGCCACCTGCTCAGTATTTATAGCAATTAGGAATTTTACCATAATTAGAACTCATTATTACTTATGCCCAAATTGTCAGGCAAAAGCATCTCTAGGTCTGTGATTTTTTAGTGCTTTGTAAAAAAACTCTAAAACTATTTAACAAATAAGAACTTTCCCAAGGATGCTCAGTTTATGAGTTGTAGGATTGTATAGCTTTAACTTACATTGGCTTCACTTCTTGTTTGGAAGAGAGAGGCCTTCAAACACAGCATAAACGATCATGTGACAAACACTGAAATATCTGGTTCTCATACCTCTCCTCATTTCCTCAGATTTCTCTCAAGGACCTCATGCCCCTTTCTCATTTGTCAGTACAGATTTTATGTGAAAAGTATATCTGAGAGATGAGAGTAAGTGAAAGTTTATAGGCATTGATTGAAACTCAGAAATGTCAGGGGGCCAAAAATAGTAAATTTCAATAGGCATTTGGAGTCTGAGTTTTGATACAGCTGTCTTACAGCTTTTAAAAGCCTCAAGATAACAACTCTAAAAAGCTCCTCCCCCAGATGAGATTACATTAAACCCTGGCAAAGTTTGCATAAGGTAGGCTTGGCCTTGCTATTTTCCCAGAGGAAGCTTTGTATTAAATACTCAGCTTGTGAAAAGAATGCCATTTCCATTTTCATCATCTCTAGTTCCCCACTGTATACTTTAAAAAGCAGCATAGTCATTTTCTGTATGCAAACTTAAGTGTTTCTTCTAATTTTAATGGGATTCAAAAAGTCCTTCTGATGGTGGTTTTGATCCCATACTAACTTGTGAGCTGAGCCCTGGAGTTGCTGCCTTTTGCTTTCAAAGGAATTACTGTTATGAGCATGGGAGTTAATGCAAAATCTTGTGAGAAGACTCTTAACTCATAGTCTGACTTTCCTGTTGATTTCTCCAATATTTACTGAAGTTCTATGTGAGAATACAACTAATGAGAAGAGAATTTCATAAACTTCAAATTAAAAAAAAAAAAGTCTCATTTAAAGGAAATTTTTAAAAAAACACAATGTTAGCAGTACTAGAGAAATATTCTTATTTACAGAAACATGGGAAGTCATAGAACCATAGAATGACTTGGTCTGGAAAGGACCTTAGAGATCATTTAGTTCAAATCCCCTCTATCTGTATGTAAAGACTTGGCTTAAAAAATCTGATATAGAGAAGGGATGTGAATGTTCATTAAACCTGGCTCTTGCAAAGAGCCCAGTATGATGGCAGTAGGGGGCAAGGTCTCATACCTTATACCCAATTATAAATTTAGGAGCACAGACTTAGACAGAAAATCTAAATCTGTAGATCTCAGTGTAGTTGTACTGCTTTTAACACTGCCATAGCGACTGATCTTACACTGTGAAGTTCTAGGAATACAAAGAAATCCATGTCCTGTAAATAACTGATTTGGCTTATAAAATGAAATAACCTTTCCTTAAAATATAAAATTTCAATTTATGGACACGTGGTAACTATTGTAACAGAAGGATTTGATCACATGTATGACATAAGGGTTGGTCCCTGCTGGTATGAGAAGTGGTTGCAACAGATTGACAAGATTCTGTCATATAGCCAAACAAGAGTCACTTGTTGGTACTGGTTTAGTTATAGCTCTAAAATACCATAAGAAACTGGACTAAAGAATTTAAAACAATTTTTATATTTGATAATAACATTTCCAAAGGAAAGTCTTTTAAATATTGCCCTGGACTTTGATGATGTCTGTAAAGATAGTTTTAACAAAATTACAGAGTAAGTCCTGGAGAACAGCGCACAGAAAAGCTCCTCAGTAGAAGTAGTTAGGAATCTATTTGGAATTTGAAGTCAGAATTATTTTAAAGAGATTTATTTTCTTTGTGTTTCTAGGTGCACCATGTATGTGACTGATACTTCTGACAGTGTGTAAGGGTTTGCTTTACTGACATCCTTGTGAACAATGTACAGAACACTTCTTATACATGCACGTAATTCCTTTAACATGCTCTACTATTTATGTCCAAGAGGCTAATAAAACAGACTCTAACCATTTAGTAAAATGTAGTTTAGTGAGATTTGTCCTAATGAAGAAGTGTCACTGTGAAGTAGTTGAGGGTTCAAGTCACAGCCTTTTAATATCTTCTGCCAGTCACAGCACCAGAACACCTCTGATCAAAGATTCGCACAAGTGACAAGCCATGCAAGCAACTAGAACCTGCATTACTGTGATCTGTATGTGATAACTTACTGAGCTGCTGCTCCTGTAACTTTCACCCAAAAAACACAGGAGAATGATCTTGGTTAAAAGAGCAAGCACCTGTCACAGCATCCTGTCTGAGAGTGTTGTTAAGGATTGACTGGAAGCAGTCAAGGGTAAATCAGGATGAAGGCCACTGAGAAATTTCCTACTTCTCCTAGGGTTAAACAAAAGTGCAGAAAACTACAAGCTAGTTTTCCTCACAGTTTATGGGTCTAGTAGAGTTTGAATAGTCCAGGAACTGGAGATTTAAGATTTACTGTGGACTTCTCTTATGTGAAGGCTGCAATTCCTCTGTGGTTATTATATTTTCTATTTCATGCCTTCCTAGTTATGTTTGGATTCATTAAACATAAAGCCTACACACTTAAGCCTGAAATGACTGTGTGCTGGAAGTGATGTTGCTAATTGTTATTACTGTTGCTAATGGCTAAAGAAAAACCGGTAGGCTCACAGGAGGAAAAAAGGAAATTGGATATTTTAAGCATACTAATGCAGATTAAAACACAGTTAATAAGCCTCATGTGAAAAGCTTATATTTAAATTACAAATGTCAGTTTCTTGTGGAAACTAGCATTCTATTTGAAGGCATGTTTGCCTGTATCTTTCTACAACTAAAGGTGGACCATATTTAGGGCATTCATTTTAAGAGCAGAAGAGAGAAAAAATGTCATGAAATGTTTTCTCTTTGCAAAGAACCTTCACATTTATATCTATTAGATCAATAGAATTTATATCATTACTATGTTTGGAATGTGCACGTGTAAATGAAAAATTATGCTGTAGAAGACTGCAGGTTTATTTTCCCTTTGCATGTGGAAATATGAGTATTTTCTTGACTTATAATCTTACATATCCTTATTTATTTAATTGTTTGTTTGTTTATTATTTTGTCTCCTGCAAAATTTTGTATTCTGAAAAATAGCAGAATCACATTTATGATTTTTCACTTATGTAGGAGCATGGAAATTACTTTTATATCTGATATTTTTTACAGGATTTCAGAAGCAAATCCATAGGGAAAAGAAACACAAGACGAAGGGGGGACACAATAGACCAGCAAGAGAGCAGCTGTTTAGAAAAGATTTCTGAGAACAAGTTTCCTATTGTCCAAAAAGCTGTTTCATACAATAGCAAACATCAGTGCTCAGAACAATTAGAGAGAGAACTTGCCCAAGAAATATGGAAGAGAAAGCCCTGAGGACTCACTCCATGGGAACTGGAGACTCTCACAGAGAAAGCTGTCATGGAAATGAATTTTCACAACAGTTCTCTTTTTAAAACTTCAAAACACGTTTTTCAGAGTTTCTCTTAATGCATGGTTGGTGGCTTAAGATCTTTCAGAATGGTGTAGTAGAAGGGAAAGGAGAAGAGGATAAGAGAGTAGAGAATAGAAAAGGAGAGAAAAGGAGAAAGAAAATAATTTAGAGGATTTGTGGATAGTCTTAATTAGTCCATTTTCTCTGCCTTAATTTCAGAGTACATGCGAGCATCTCAACACATATTTATCTTCCGACACACATTGACATGCAAAGTGAATATATATCTTAAGATACTTTTATGCATGAATTTGCAAAATTTGTATCAGTCAACTGAAAGGTGCATTCTCTGTTATGTTCTTGTATGTTGCTCTGGATGAACAGTAGCTGGATGCTTCTCCACTGCAGGGCACAATAAGTTGACAGATGTGCCTTGCTCCTAAAAGCATTCTGTCTATTCTCTGCTGGCAGATGGCCAATTGGCCAGAGAGCAGTTTCAGACCTGAAGACCTCGGGGTCTGTAGAGCTGCAACAAGTTCCTTTGCCATATTCCTCCCCTGTAGATGAGGTGAATCAGGTTCAGAAATCACACAAAACATTTAGCTAATATTGGTAGAAGCAACTAAAAGAGCATGGAGAATTCAAAAACATGCTGTTTATCAGGTTACTGCTTGCAGCAGGCTGTAAATACACATAAATCAATGAAAAGAAATGAAAAATATTTTTCCTTCTGTAAATACATGCTATTTAGAGAATCCTGAGAGAAATTCCTGAAACAAATCAGTACAGCAGTGTATTTTACAGAAAATTAAAACCAGCTTGTAGTAAGATCATAATATCAATAGAATACGTGATGGTAGAAACATCTCTGATATTCATTACTCTGTGTACAGTGGTTAACATCACAACAGAATGCTTTGGTAGGTCTGAAGAACCTAATGTAAAAGACTGAGGAAGCTTTTCCTGGTTTGGAAGAAAATATTTCCAAGATGGCAAAACAGAGTACCTCAGAAGGCAGGGAAACTCTTCCTTCATCTATGCTGAATGTGTGATGTGATTTTAAATATTAGAAAAAAACTTGTGCAAAAAGTAAAGGGCAGTCTGTTGAAGCAAAAATTAAGATTTCTATGATAGTTTTCCTTTCCGAAAAAGATCAAAGCTATAATCAAATAACAAGTTGCAGGGCAACTGCAATAGTGCAGTTGGAATAAACTAAAGAATGCAATGTCTAGAACAGAGAAAAAGGAATTATAAACTTTTATCAAACGTGGAATCATACCTTTGTGGCCAGAGGTGCTCTGTCTTTAGGTGACCAGTGTGAAATGCAGCAGTGTTTTACATACTTGTATGTGGCCAGAGACACAAACACAAGCTTGCCCTGCTGCACTCCTGGAAAAGCAAAATTTGAACTCTGTATTCAAACCAAGATAATAAATTCTGCTGAGAGACAAAATAAATTACTTGTGTCCTGATGATCTGATAACATGGTGATGTGGTTTTCAGATTGACACAGGGTCATGACTCTCCAGGTGAGTGCACAACTGGAGATTTAGTGCTGCCTGCAGTATGCACTTGTCTGACTGTTCAGGGGAAGGTTAATGGGGGTGCAGTGGAACAGAACAGTCCTTGGGCTCACCAGTTCTTCCTTTAAAATCCAAGGGAGTTGCTTGCAAAGCTGGGCTGATCTCACTGAACTTACTACATGGCTGGAAGCGAACATCACAGCATCCTGTTTGGAAAGCTGTCATTATAGAAAATGTTTCTTTTGAAAGAATGATAAAGAAAGGTATCTCACAAATTTTTCAGACACTTGAGATGATATGCATGTCTCTTCTGTGACTGATACCAGTACATTCATGATTAGCTTAACCCTTGTAATGAGGGCTGCTCCAGGCAATCCACATTTTTAAGCATTGATAACTCACCATTGCACAACACACACCAGGTAGTAAGACACAGTTACCATAATTCTGCATTTAAAAAATCTTTTTATTCTCTGTGGATACATGTGAACTCTAACATATCTTCCAAAAGTAATTACTCTATTTTCTTGTTGCTTTTTAACACATTTTTGTTGTTAAAATAAATCTTGAACTTACTGTCATTAAACATGAAAATAAATAAAAAATATTATTACTGCTACTTTAATCTTCTTTGGAAGTTCCCATGCCAATAGAACATTTTAATTCTGATATGAGATGATCATAGGTTATGGATGATATTAAAGAGGTTACTGAATCTAACACTGAAATCCATGTGGTTTGTTTTGGGGTATATGAGCTGTGTGGCATGAGCACCATTCCGTTCTTCTCTGGTGAAGAACTGTGCCAGTATTCTGTGCATACTCTGTTGACTTGACTAGATGTTTCAGTTTTGAAAAAGGAATATATAAGAAGCCCTAGATAATTAGCATTGTTGATATTTTGCTATAAAGAAGCTGACCTATTATGAAGAATAGGAACACTAGCCTGGTTTGTTATTTAGAAAAGAAATTAGAGACTGGTATTTTATTATGGACTGGTAGTTACTGAGGACTGCTTTGGTTAGTGAGGAAAATGCAAGATGGCTCTGTAATAGCAATTGCATTATAAGTACTAGCGTGAACTCCACAAGACAGATTTATGAAGCTGATAAGAATCTGTCACATTGTTTAATATGTTAAGTTCTAGGAAATGAAGCTGAGACATAATTTTTACCGAGTTCTCTATTTGATTTCCATTTTTAAATTGGTTCCATTTATAATCAGGTCTATCTCCATCTTTCCCTTATCCTTCATCTAGGCGCAAACCAATCTCTTCCCATGCTATCCCTATCCAACATTTCTCAGGACTGACCCTATTAAGCCTCTGTCGGTTCCTTGGCCCTATTTAATCTATCCTAAGAGCTGTTCCTTGCCTGAAATCCCTTCCCTACGCTTTTCTGTTTCTCTTTCTTTGCACCAAAGGGCAAAATAAGTGGACAGCACAGGCACTTTCAACAGTTAAAGCTGATTCTTAAGCAGATTGGTTTCCAAGTTGCCAGCAGTGTATTCCCCTAAGACTAAGGCTCCTGTGAAGGCTGATGAGGCAAAACCAAAACTCTGGGAAATTAGGAAACTGCACTATGAGTTGTTCACACATTAGATGTCTTTGTTTGCAGTGACAGTTATGCCACGTGTCTCTAAGAAAGTCACTTAGGCCACACGGGGGTCTCAGATGCCTGAAAGTATCTCAGCTAACCTGTCTCAGTTGGTGAAGTGGGCAGAAATGAACCAGTGCAGGCAGATGAAAGTGCACAGTCTGGCTGAGAAGCTGGAGAAGGAGCTGTTTGCTCACAGATGTAAAGGCCTATGTCTCCAATTTCATAAAGAGGCCTGCAGGGAAAGGGTCCTATGCATGCTCAGCTCTTCCCAAGTTTCTGGAAAGAAACAGCAGGGATGTCTCCGTTCTTTGCTGAAGAGGGTTTTTCCCTTTTCCTACTGTTTCATTCTTGGGGATCTTGTTCAAAATTAGAATGGTTTATGATGGACTATTTATCTATTATTCTGATTTTTTTTTTCTCTAAAAGACAGTAACATGTTTAAAAGAGTGATTTCTGCATGAAACTAGATAGTAATTTTCAAAATAAAATAAACAGTTAAAGTTTTACGGTTTTGAATTGGCACAATTATATTTTCACTTATTTTAGGCAAAATGCAGCATCAAATCTAGGGACATTTGGGCAAATTTTCTGCTGTGTTTTTTCCTTAGAAACTGAGAATACAATTGCACCATAGCAAGATAGAAAGGGAAAGGGGAGAAAGTCCATGTTACTTTCAGAGTTTATTGGTGCATATCATGGTGTCAAACTGTTTTCTGGAATGCAAAGTGTTGAATTTCATTTGGATTTTTTGTTGGAATGCAAAGTGCTCTTCCTGCAAACACTGACATGCAGGTACCAAGAGAATAAAGCTAGGAAGACTTGGCCCATGACAAAATGAAGCTCAGTACTGAGGCATAAAAATGCTCATCTCCAAAAAAGCTTGATGATGTAATCTTGTAGCAGTGTGCAAGAATGCTGTAAGCTATGATTGTCCTGGGACACCAGGACACCAGAAATCCAAATATTTTAATGTATGTTGCTCTAATTATTAATCCTAGCTCAACAGCTATTACAGGGAATTCATTGAAATGCACTTTAAATAAATAAAAATCAGTTCCTGGGCTATCTAAATCATAACTCTGAGAGTGCTACCACAAGTTGGAACTTTTCTGTGGGAGACAGGTTCCTTGCTGGAAATGCTGTGATAAGAAAAACAAGAGAAAGCAACAGCTGACAAAAAGATTTGTTGAAGAATCAGAGAAAATATTACAGTGGAAAGGAAGAAGAGAAGAACAGTTATGCAAATAAATAAATGAATAAATAAATCTCCCATGAAACACAAGCGCTAGCCCAAAACAGAAGAAAGAGTGGAGAAAGAGAAGTCTGAGGGAAAATGAGGCCAGTGTGCAGAAGGCTGTGTGAGTTGATGGGAACAGAAGGGAAAAAAGATCTGCAGACAGAAGGCAGAGCAGAAGGGAAAGGACTAAAGATACCATCAGAAAGAGGAAGATCTGTGTGCCTGGGGACTCTGTTAAGAAAAACTGACAAACCTGCCATAAGACCAGCCCCAGAAAATGGAGAGGTATGCTGTCAGAGTCACAACCACAGCAGCTGGGGTTGAGACGATCTGGCAAGAGGGATCCATGTGATGCACTGCCACTTTATTGCTGGGATGGGTCCAGGAAAACATGGCAGAGTAGGAAAGGCAAAAGACTTCTTTTAAAAAGCCAAACCAAGCAACAACACCACCACCAAAAAAGAAAATGTGATCCTTAGAACAACTTCAGTTTCTGGGTAAGGTTTGACATGAAGAAGGATTGGTGTCATAAAGAAAATCTGCAGATTCTCAGTCACTAAGATTAACTGAAAACTTCTTGAAGGGTGACTATTCCAGAAAATAAGATTCCAAAAATAGGACTGCTGATAAAAAAGCCATTGAATCATGACTTTGGATCTGCAGAAGTTGTTTGAGGTAGATCATCAAATGACCAGGTTTAAATTGAAAGAACATATCTGAGCTTTGGAAATGTTTTTGTTTTTTTTCAAGTGAGAGTGATTATTTGAAGCTTCTGCTCCTTTTAAAACATTTAAGAGTGGTAACTCCAATAGCATGTGTGAGTCCCTCAGGTGGGAAACCCTGGCTAAACAAGGAAACACAGCATGGAGCCTGACCATCACACTGGGCTTGGTAGAGCAATGATATTGAAAACATGTTCTCTCCACTCCTAAAAAATAAACTTCCCTCTCCCTGTGAGTTACAATCCTGAAGTGCAGGTGCTACAACTCAGATGTGCCAAGTGCCCATTGTGAGTTTCCATTTCTTTCTCAGGAAGTAGTTCCACTTGAACATAATGAAAATTATTATACTTTTTGAAGCCAGCAACACTGTCAGCTACTTTGAGTTCAAATGGTTTAGAATGACATTTTCCTTCTTCCTGGATAAAAGATGAAGGCGATGGAAGCTGAAAGATGATGCATGCAGAAAGTGCTAAGGCAAGAACAGAAAGCAAATTTTAAAGAAATGTGCAAAGCCATTTGCTGAATTCGAGAACAGAGTTATTTTTTTTCTGGAATTCAAGTAAATGGTGCTTTCTCCATGTGTGCTTTTGTCTAAATATCTCACAGCAGAAGAGCTGTTTCCAGCCCATGTTTTCCGTCTGTCTTGAAGAGCATCTACAACATTCAGTGTCATGTTCCCTATGGCTCAGAGGCTTCCTGCGTGGTAAGTCTAGCTTACACAACGCTTGTCTGCTGGTCACTTAACTGAGCAATCATCTAAACCACTTTTGATGACTCCTGAATGACAGTCTGTACTCACTGTGCTTAAAAAAATGGTGGGTTTTTTTCCCCCATCACTATTTTGTTTGTGCCAGGTTTGTTTTGACATTAACCTCATCTATGCCAAGATGAGAAGTAGCAGCTTTGGACACCTGATGTGCAAACCTTCTGACAGACAACAGGTATGTATCAGGAGTCACAGGAAGCACAAAATCTAATGGAAACAGCACTGATTGAATCTACATAGGTGTTTTGATCCAGATCTCTTGTTTCTTGGCTTCTTTACAGAGAGGTTTTGTTGTGCATAAACTAGAATCCTGTTTGAGGAAAAATAAACTAGGTCACTTCAATACCATGTTGTTCTTATTTGAAGCTTTCAATACAAATTTCTCCTTGACCTTCAATAAATCTGCATCTTTGTACAGTGATGTATAAGGCTGTCCAGGATGTGGTGGGTTTATCCATCAAAGTCTCTAATGTTCTTTTTATCCTGTCCCAGGACCGTTCCTGCTTCATTATGTACAGCGTTTGCCCTGGATGTGGTTGACCTGAATACTAAGCATACAGAGGATCAGAACTAGTTGTTGTGGTGCCTAGTTGAGGGATTTGGTCTTCAATCTGTCACAGCTACATGTCCAAACCAGCAGGTTAATCTGACAAGTTTCCTTTTCCTCTCATTTACCACAAAAATAATCTTCTGCCTGAGCAGTGTTTTAATTTCCCATGCAAATTTTTAGTCTCATAGGCCAGTTATTTCCCAAGAGGCAATTCCCCATACACATCTGTTCAGGTATGAGAGACTCAAATACTGCTCACATTTCCAGTGTCTTCAGTGTTGAACCAAACCCTGCTAGACCAGTATTTACCAGCTACCATATAGTATCTTTAAAAAACATAATATACCCTTTATCCAGTGTTTTATGTGTTCTCCATGTGTTTAGGTGGGTATTAAATGTACATTTGTAGCTTTGTTTTTGTTTTTTTGTTTTTTTGTTTTACTTCCTGTTTAATACAATGTCAGAAGTACAGCTCTTCTCCAGATAATAGAGGTGAATATCTCTTTTTCCTGGTTCTTGTCTTTTCTATGTTATCAGAAAATTATTACCAGAGCACTTTCAGCAGGTTTGCTTTTTTTTTTTTTTTTGGGGGGGGGGGGGGGGGTTGTTTTTTTTATTTTTTCCTGTAAGTGTCACTAAATCTTTATCTTCTGACCAATACACAGGATCATGATGAATTATTTCTGCTGAAGGGGAAACTGCTGATCTGAGTCAGGTAATTCTCTGCCACAATCTGTTCCAGTTTAAAAGACTGTGCATGGATTTCTGAATGCAGTGGAAGCTGCTTACTCTGGCACAAGTTATCTTTTGTATGTTCTGCTCTGCTCCTTGCAGGGCTGCAGTTATCAGGGAGCTAAACATTTTCCAGACTGCTGTAGTGGTAGTGCTCCCTTAGTGATGCTGTACTGATTGCCTTGTTCCCATACTCCCTGTATGGCTGTGTGTATCCTCACCTTGTCAGGGACAGCCTCATGACTGTTCTTTCACCCACAACTGCTTCTTTTTCTGCCAAGAAAGCAGCACAGCACCATAACCACAGGACACCACTTCATCCCACTAGTGCTGGCAGATGCTTTCAAGTGAGGGTTGTTAGTATCAAACCAATGGACTATGAGATCACTTGACACAGAGAGAAGGAACAGCTCAGGAGCTGGCGTGTTACCATCTTTCACATGGGCAGTATCAAATTACTAAAACATAATTTCAGCTCATTTCAGTTAGAGTGGCTTAGACTTGAATGGAATTTGCTGACTTGAGACTTCCCACTGCCTTCACTTATTGCTGTATCAAGGGATGTCTGGGGACTGTACACAGACACCTCTTAGGCTGAAGAAAACCTGTGTTCATTCAAGATCAATGACTCACTTGCTGATAGCCATTAAACCCTTTCAGAAAAATTCCTCCACCTCAATTTTGCACATCACCTACATGGAATTCTAAATTGTGGACAGCCTATACAATCCATCTGCACAAACAACTGTTATAATAATAGTAATACTACTTATAAAAAAACACCTGAAATTGGTATAAAAATAATTCTCCTGATAGGAAATCAATTTAAAAGGGTAGACAGTACTGATGGAATCCAGGAATACCCTTATAGTGTTTGGCTGCACCCAGTTTAAGATTACCTGCAACTTAGCTGAGTTGAATGTTATTTATGTCACACAAAATGCTCCCTGTGAAAGCTTCTCTTGTGCCATATTCCTTAGTTATATCATTCTTTCCTGGACAGAATTCTGCTCCCTGGCATTTTTTAGATACCATATGTGCTGGTTTAACACCAGATGGGAATTAAACCCCAAATAAGCCTCTTGCCTTCATCTGCCCCTCTCCTTTGCAAAAGGGACAAAGGCAGAGATGATGGGTTCAGAGAACAATTTACTGGAAGCAAACAGCAATGGAATGAGAAATGCACAGTAACAACAGTATTAATACCAGAAACGCACAGAAGTGAAGGTGCTTTACACACAAAAGGTGTTCACCCCTTGCCTTAGCTCTGCATGACTGCTGGGGTGACGCAGTCATGATGGTGGATATTTCTGTGGCTGGCTCTCCTGTTGCTGAGCCCAAGACAACAGTGACTGACAACCCCCAGCAATCCAGACTGCCCACGCTGTGCTGCTCGCTCGATGGCTGGGCTCAGCTGTGGCTGGCAGTATTTCACCCAGCCCTGCCCCTTGGCCTGGGCTCAGCTCTGCTCCTCTCAGCTTGGCCTGGGCTTGGCTCCTTTCTACTTGGTTTGCTGCTTCAGAGCAGCATCTGCAACTCAGTTGGGCTCTCCCAAAGGACTCGAGGGGATGGGAATGGATGGGCAGTGGTGGGAGAACAAAGTCCTTAGGGCGGCTGACAGTGACACCCCTAAGGAGCAGACAGAACAAAACAGCGCCACACCCACAGCGCATCACTGTCCCAGAAGCCACACCCCCATGATGTCAGAGCAGTAATTAACTACATGGCCACGCCCACATAGCTATAGCCCCGCCCCCAGACCCCAGGGCCCGCCCCTGTGGGCGCCATGTTTGTTACCATTTGCCCGGGGGACGCCATGTTTGTTGTCATGGCCTCAAGGTCATGGCTGGGACAGTCTGCACTGCACAAGCCTGAGAGTGTTGGTGTCACTGTCGGACATGAAATGATTTACACAGACACAGCTCAAAGTGTGATGAAAGAAGAAGAAAGTTTATTCTGTCCTTTCAGTATTTATAGATTTTCAACAACAACCAGGGACTGGATAGTCAGGTCACCACCTTCCCAACCACACTGGCAGTGACAGATGTCCATCAAAAGACATTTCTTTAATGGAATGTATAAACATCTATGTTTATAGTTATTTTCTTGGGAAAGTGGCTAGAAATTATGAAATTTTGAAAACAATATTGAAAGGTCTGATTCTCAGGGTGACATCCTGGTATCCTACTGCCCTGTGCATCTCTACAGCATGGTGGCAGGCAAAGCCAGAGTCCTCAGGTTTTTCCCAAAAGATTTCTGAGTGGAAAAAAAAAGACATGTCCTGGGACACACAAACTCAGGAGTCCTATACTCTGTGTGGCATTTCTTCCTATTCCACGAGGTGTGAATTTTCTATTTGGAGGAATGCTATCTGGTATGGGAATTATGACTGTTCCTGTTTTTGAAATGATGTCCCATGAAGATTTCTGCATGTAATCCCAACCGTGTCACACTAACTTAAATCTTGGTCTCCTGGAACTAAATATATATCTCTTTAGTGATCTGCATGTGTCTGTATTCTGCTCAAAGTAGACAAAGAGCTGACTAAAAAACAATCTTCAGAATGGGACAGATGAGTTTTTATGACCTTAAATTTAGATGTGGCACTTTGGCTTCCTGCATTTGCATTTGGGGATTGTCATCTCTGGTGGCCAACTTATTCCACAACAGAACCAAGAAACGTGGTAATCAGAATGGTGAAAAGGACTTATACAGGTATGAGCTAAAGTTATTTTTAACAGGATTCTGAATTCAAACAAACTGTGCAATGCAATGTCTTTGAGCAGTAAAATTAACGTGCAAAGCTATGCTTGTAGTGTAATATGTATCTATTATATAGAATTTTTCCATACTTTGGTGCTAAAAAGACCTTCCAGAATTAAGTAATGTTGTCTCAGGAGGACAGTAAAAGGTGCATACTTTTGATGAAACAGTTTCTTATCTTAGTGCCTTTCATCAAAAGGATATTTACAAATATAAAGTTACACAAATCTGAGCCTACTTTTATAGTATTTTAGAGGTATTCAGTTCCAACTAAAGGCAATGGAGATGCAACCATTTTGCGTGAGTGTGACATCAGAAGTAAGTTTTTAGGTGTATGAGCTGGCAGGTTTCCATAGGAGCTATGTAAATGCAACAGCATGATCTAAGCCCTTAAATTTTTCTGAGACCCATATCAACCTATAAAATAATAAAACTGAAAACAAAGTTTTAATTACCTGCCATAATTTTTGATGCTGCTGACAACTCCTGACTTGTTATAAAAGGGTCATTGTTTGTGAAACTGTAATTAAAATAGTTCTGTGTCAGAAAGATTGGATGTGGGCCTTCTTGCCCTTTTCTCAATGCAATTCACTGCAGTCTTCCCAGTCCATGCTGTTTCCTCTTTGCACACCCACACAGTCATCACTGCTTTTTCTTATGTTCTACATATCTACATGCTCATGTCACCTCATTCCCAACCTAAGTCTGGGTTGTTATTTTTTGAGTGGTTTTTTTTCTAATATTTTTTTTAAGGAATGGCAAAAATTAGGCAGGTATATCTCACCTTACAAAGGCAGGAGAGGTGTTGACTAAATATTAAATAAGTTGCACACACTGAGCACAGGAAACTACCATGCCTCTGCTGTAGAATCAGAGGACTTGGGAATAGAGTCAGAGTGCACAGGTTCCACTAAGCTCCCAACTAAAGTGTCATGCTGAAGACTGGACTGTACTATGTTACAGTGCTGCAGGCTTGCACAGTCCACAAGTGAATACAGCTGGCATTTGTCTCCGCAGGAAAAAAGGTTTGGTCAGTTCAAATAGTGACCCAACTCAACTAATTTTGAGCACCCTTAGGTGACTGATTAAGAACATTCTGATGAACATTTTGGTGTCAGGAGGCTGGCTACTTTGAGCAGTGTCTCTTTTGGTCTGTTAGTCTATAGCACCTTGTAAAACACCAGTTGGACTGATGCTGAATGGCATCACTCAGATGAGCTGGACTAGGAGATGAGCACCAGCACCTTCAAAAATTGGACAGTCTGGCTCATTTTGCATATTGCAGGTTCCCTGCTGCCCATTTCAGTGTCTTACCAAAAGGTAAGACCCCTGTAAAAGGCCTTTCTTCAGCAGTTAACACTTCAGTATCTTGCATTAATTGTGTCTCTAAGTTGGACACAACTAACCTGTCTTCCTTTCATTTTATTAATGTAAACTACCCTGTACATGAAAAATTATTTGGCCCTGATTATAACACTGCATAGGGCCAATACCCCATGAAATGAATAGAAGTGCTCTGGCCCAGTTGGTCTAATCAGGCTCATCTGGCAGATAGCCAAATAGCAAAAATAGTTTGGTTATTTCTCATGATGTATAGCTCTGTTATAAATTAATATTACTTTATTTTGGGGGAAATAGAAGGCAAGAAATGGAGGAAGGAGAATATAATCTGATTTTACTGCAAGAGAAAGTGAGGAAGAAGATTAAAAAAATATGTGCTGACAAAAATAAAGTTTCTCCTTATACAAATCCCATTGTTTGAAGAGCTACCATACATTTCAGAGAATGAAGAAGCTACTTTAATTAATTACAGAATATTTATACAGTGTTTTTCTGATTAGTAGTAAAGATTGATAAAAAAAGAATTGCTAAGTTGTTATATTATATCCTGACACTTGCATAATTTTTAAAAAATCATCCTGTCACAGAAGGATGCTAATGACTTAACAACCTAAAGCTGGCCAGCTCCTGAAACCTTGATGTTTAATCTAGACAAATGTGCTTGTTTATATAGCTGTGTAATCAATGTGTGCAGTAGAATTATGGTACTATGCAGCCATTAGCTCTATTTACATAAATATTATGTTTTTTCAATGGAAAAACACATCACTTTATGCTAGAATGTATCACAGAAAGAAATTTAGAATTTTAATGAGAAATTTTTATGTCAGACTGGATGTTTATAACATATAATGTAATTTTTTGTAAAACTTCAGGAATCATTGTAGCAAATAGTTGATTTCATACAATTCCAAAATTACCTGGCTTGGGAAATTTGAACTTTATCAGTTATTACTAGTTTGTGTCCTTTGAGGAAAGCTCTTTCTGGCTGGATATGTCTCAAAAGAGTAGAACTTCTGTTCTATATTTGTCACTTGTTAACATATTCAATAAGCATGTTTTTAGAAGAGCTGTTGATATGGGAGTTGGAAGTATATGTTTGTATGAACTCAATCATAGAAATAGAAAATCATAATCAAGAGCTAAGGTGATACGACAGGAGGGATTGTTACTTAAAGCATGAAATGTTATTTGCCATTGAGATCTGCACTAGAGCATTTTCAGTTTTTGTTTAGAATATACAGAAATGGATCAAATGCTGCATAATAGACATATTTATATACTTGAAGACATAGAAGAAAATATTTTTATGTGTAAGGCAATGGTCTGAGAAAGAGAAAAATTGATAGGAGTGGATGAATTGCAGATAGTAAATTTATTAGTAATGAACTTAGTGAAGTAACTAAAACTTAAAATGAATAAAGTAGATAAGATTAAAAAAAAGTGAAAAATAATTTCTAAATTAAATTGTTTAACAATTAACTTTTCATTTTGAAACAGTTTCAAGTTGAAAATGTCTTTATCTTCTCTGAATTTTTTTTTTCAGTGAAATGAAACAAGGCTATAAAACATAAATTCTTTGAGGATTATGTAAAGTACAAACTTTTTTAATTTGTAAAGGAGAAGAGATTGGGAGGATTGATAGGATGCACAAAGGGAAAATTCATGACTTTCACAATATTATTTACTTGATGTTCTATGTTATGTATGCAGCCTTAGTAAAATTTCCTGTTGATGTCCTGTATCTGTGGGAGTTCCGTTGTGAATTTGAAAGGATTCATGATTTCACTCTCAATCTTCACATCTTCAAGGAGGATTTCTGCATTTTCTATTTCTACACTTATTTAATGCAGAGAGAAAAAGAGTCAGGAAGGCAGAGATGTTACTTTTTAAGATGGGTGAATTAGGATAAGATGTGTGGATTATAAGGATGTTCTTCCAAAACATTTAGACCAGGATAGAAACCCTTTCCATTTCTCTTGCGTCCCTCCAGAGTACTGGTCCACCTTGATTCATTCCTTAGTGTTTCACTGGAACTGAGAACATTCACTAAATGCTGTAGTGAAAAGTGCCAGAACTACTCACAAAGTTCTGTGTTTCTTCTGCTGAACTGAACAAAATAAGTGGCCCACAAAGTGTTCCTTCATTTTAATTACTCCATGCACTCAAATTTCGACCAGGTCTTGCAAAGTAGTAATGTCCACTAGGCTGGGCAAACTTTCCAAATAAATTTTCAAAATGGGATGTTGAACAACACAAATTAAACTGTAGTAAGAATATCTTCAAATCTCTACTTGAGATTGATGTATTATTTTGTTTTCAGAAAAAATGCAAATATTGAATTTAATATAAACATTCAGTGATGAAACCAGCAAAACATCTGAGAACTTCTGTACCTGGTAGTTATTATTAAAAATATTGTAAAAGTTAAGCTTTAAATGTTAAATGACTTTGTGCCATTTAGTTTATATTTCTTCATGGGAGGATATTTGCACCCTTACTACATGTGTGCAAATGGGACATCAGGCCATCTGCACAGATTTCACACAGAAATACATGTAGAAATGATTAGCAGAAAACTTGACAAAAGATCTGAAATTCTCTGAAAAGACTTTGCATTTAGTATCAAATTTATGTCATGTCTTCATTTCTACAAACCTTTTTTTTCAGTTTTCTCCACTGTGAGTAGAATGCAGATTCAATACTGATGGTTTTTAAGTGGTTTAAAGTATTTTAACATAAATTATCTGCATTGAGAACCTTGAACTTTGTTCTCAAGACCTTAAAATTGCCAGGAAAATCAGAACTTCTTGTCATTTGTTTTCACCCACGTGCATTTGTAAAATTCTATCTCCAGACTGTAATTCTGATTCGGTGTCTTTTAATTGAAGATAGAGGCAGTTTCTCCTGTAATTTTCATCACTTGCTATTTAGGAATTAAGAGACCTGACGACCCACTATAACGGTTGGACAATTCTTGACATTTTAAAAAATGACCTGACCTTGAAATGTGTTTTTATAATTTCAAGGGTGATGATGAGGGTGGTAGGAAGGGAGTTAATAATATGTCATACAAATTATGCAGCTTTAAAGTGAACCATAGCATGACTTACTCCATGAAACCCAGGTAGGCTGAGATTTTTCATTTCTTAAAGAAAAACTCACATCAGAAAAGAGCATTTATCCAAAGCAAACAAACAAACAAACAAGAGTCCAAACAAAACTCCTCCCAAAACTCCACCCCACCACCAAAAAAAACCTCAGACCCACCAAACTTCTTTCCCGCTTTGTAAAAAAAACCCAACAAAAAACAACAAAAGAGAAAAAAAAAACCGCACAAAAAAAACCCCTTGAGAAAATATATATTTGTTCATATGGTCCACTGAGATGCAACCCATTTCCTCTAGATATTGTTAAGGCACTGTAGCCCATGGAGGACCAGCAATAGAGATAAAATGCTGTAACCTGACCACAACCCCCAGCATCCCTTGTTGCTTTATTGAGGTGATTGAGAATTACCTGCAGCAGATGGAAGGAGAGGAGTCACTTTGAGCCTGGGAAAGGAGGAGGGGTGTGTTTTCCTTAAGTGTTCTAATGCTTTTTAATATTTTTTATGTTTGCCCTCCTCTCTGGTATCTGAATAAATACTTCAATATTTACAGAACTCTGCAGTAAAATGAGTTAAATTACCAAGCTGAATAGGTTTTGCCCATGACAGTAACAGAGAAGTGATCTCCTTGTTTTTATTTCATGCCATGCATGGTCATGGCCACTTGTTTATGAATAATTAAGGGATCTCTCATATCTTCATGTCATTATCTCTGGGACAAGCTGAACTGCAGAACTTTCAATGGTCAAGTTTCTGCAGAGACTGTTTGCTTACCTCCTTGCATTTGCTAACCCCGTTCAAAAATCGGCCTAAAGCAAATCAACCCATCAGTCTCCTGGTCCTCTTGTTCCTTGCACATATTCTCTGCTTCTCAGAATGTCTAATTTAGTTTCTCTGTAGTAGTGATCAATGGCTGTCAGCTGTTTTTCTTTTCTCTTGAAACTGTTCCTAAATTAGCCTGCCATGTCTTCCTTGAAGGGCACATGTAACAATTGTTCTTCTTTCTTCCACCATCAATGAGAAGTCATGACTGCTGTAAAAATCTCTTATCGAGCTGACCCCAGCAAAACCATTCTGGTTAAGATTTCTCCTTGTCTTAGCATCTATTTTAGATGTGAAAACCTGACTCCATTATTCAGGTAATCTCATTTATTTAAGATTTGTGTGGTATTTACTGTCATATTTTGGATTCCTTTAACAGATAAAGCAGTAGAAGAAGAAAAACACCAGGTTCAGTTTTTTTTTTCTGAAAATAGTGGTATGTCAATAATTGCATTATGTGCCTTTGTTTTAATGCCTGTATGAGGCCCTGAAGAATGTGTTTTGTAATTTCCAGTGTCTCCTACTGGAGGGTGTTCATTCTTCAATATTTTTTCAAAAGCCTGTTGCTAAAAATCATTAGTAGCTAGCAAAGTCATGTCAAAACACAAGTGTAATCATTCAGCTGAGGAAGGGCTAATTTCTCATTCTCTCATTCTTATGATCTCATTTGCTCAGTTCTCTAGCCTTTAAAACTTAATTTCTAAAGTAAAATGGAGAAATGACTTAAGAAATTAATTTTAAAAAAAGAAAAGCATGCATATAACTGAATAAATCTCATTTATTCTTCTTTAGTCATTCATCCTTTACATCTGCTTTTGTGATTGACACTTCAAGTGTGTGAAAGGAATGAGAAGGAAACCAAATTATTCCCACTCCCTCACACACTTTCAGGAGAACCTTCATCCCAGTATAGAGTGCACTGCAACAAACCAGTGTTCTAGTTTGGTCTGGTTTAGGTGGCAAACCAGCTCTGAAGTAAACACTTAATTTAGTTTACTTTTGAATGTCATGGGAGAACGCTATCTTAAAAGTGTAAAATAAGATCTAATTGGCATTATGCACAGGTCTCTATCCACTAATGACAGAAAACAAAAAAGGACTGATATCTGATTTTGTACAATGCATAGGAATCAGGTACTTTGCAATAATCATTCAACGACTATCACAGTCTTCCTTTGATGTTATGATGGATAGCCTTTCTCTGCCTCCCTTTATAGCATTCACAGTGACACTGAAGATCCAGCTACTAAGGAACCATGCTGGGATGGGATGATCTAATTTGCTATTTTCATTGAATTGGATTCTGGAAATTGAACAAAATTATTTTTCATCTCTTCACCCACACAATCTTTTCTCACTCCTTTTCCTTTTGCTTTTTTCTTTTTCTTTTTTCTTTTTTCTTTTTTCTTTTTTTTTTTTTTAATAGGTAGCATCACACCAAATAGAACATGGTTTTGAAAAGATTATTCAAGAAGTACTGAAATTGGTCCATCTTGCCATTTTGATTAAATTTCAAACTTTTGGTTTAAATGTCTTCGTGGTACCAGATAGAATTATATCTAAATATGCCTCCTCTTGTGAAGAACATCCAATTGCTGAACAACACATGCTATTCCCAACTGATCTCTTGCATTTGTCATGAAAAGCTCTTATGTTCTGTCCATCTATTATTGCTCAATACTGAATTAATAAAGTTTAAAACTTTTAAGGAAGTATATTTTGAATATTTTCCTGAAATGACAGATCCATATATCTTAGATAGTATGGACTTTCATTATGCATCCTTGAGGGAGAATCTGTAACTTTTGAAGTTTTTTCTGTTTCTTATCTTCCACTGTAGATGAAATATCTAAGACATTTAATTATTTTAAATATGGTGAGAATAGATAACGGAGACACATCTTGTGATTTTCACATATATTTCCAGTACTTTCCATTGTCTAATGCCCAGGAATTTCAGTGTGAATGGAGATGTCATTTTGCATACAAACATATCCTAAAATGACTGTATTTTTTTCACCAGTGGAGTTACCTTTAAGACCTTATGATGCTTCTAAATCTTGATAATGATGACCTGAGAGACATTATTAGTACATCCCAGATCATGAATTTTACAATGCTACCAATCAAGTAGCTGCTTCTCTAGATAGTTTCAGGATTTGAGAAAGGAGGAATTAACTGCATGATATGGCTAAAGACAGCTAATTAAAGGACTAAAACATGTAAAAAAAAATACTGAAAGCAATGAGGTTGAAGGCAGTTTTAATTTCTCATATATTTTCTTTAAATTATATAGGAGGCAACAGACATCTGATTCGAGGAAAAAATAAATATAAAAAAAAATTAGGCTGTAATATTATTTTAACGCTGTGATGTATTTGAATCTTCTGGGAATCAATCTTACTGGATCTGTAGATTCCTACATCTAGCTGAGCTTGTGATTGACAGTCATATTGTTGAAAAGATTTCATGACTTGTGTGATTCACAGCTGTCAGGAGAAAATAAAACATTTTTTTGAGTCACATAACAAAGAAAAAAATGGTTTTGTCTTCTTGTCATTAATTTCAGTCAGCGATACTGTTTATTTCCCATTTAAAAAGACAGCAATAAACTTGTGAAATTTGAAAGTGCAGCCTAAATAATACCCAAGCAAAGCCCCCAGTTTCCTAGATAGGCTTTCCTATAAGACTTATAATTCATAGCAAACTAGAGTGAGAATTAGGGGAATGAACAAGCAAGAAAAGCCTTAAACTGCTAAGCAGCAAAATGGTGTGGGTAACAGAGTCCACTGTTTGCCCTTGATAGGATATAGCCTGAATCCACAGTGACTGAAATCTGAACCAGCCTGGCTATAATGTCAAGTCTGAGCTATACTTGTACTCTATGGCCAGGGAAAAGAAAAGGCAAGTAATCAGTTGTCCTTCAGTGTTTATCTACTGGGGTGCCTTTGGATGTGTGTTCGATGCAGAGCCCAGCAAAGAGTGCCTAGTGATTCTTCAATTAAAAATGTTCTTAGACCTTGCTCTCCTCTTTTTCAACCCTATCAGCTCCATGACAACTGTCAGCACATTTTTCAGATGTAATGATCATTAAAGGTAAAAAAGACTGGGGGGTGGTAGTTGGGGAGAAAAAAAACCTGAATCCTTGAAGTTTGACATATTTCTTATTTTACTTGATTAATTTTGTGCCAATGTGAAGGAGATTTTTAATGAAAATTAGCAGGATGTTTTTAACTTTGCTGGGTTAATTTTCTGTTTCTAGATAATTTGGAATGCCTGTTTTGAATTTCATGTGAAAGTCACAGAACTACACATTAATCAGACATCTAGATTAAATAGGTCTTGAGTACATTAATCTGTTCTGGATAAATCTTTGATGGTGTGATTGAGAAATTCAATTAAAAGAAAAGATTTATCCAGTTTAGGTAATACATCTTGATGATTGTGTTCCCATGGTAGTCAAGAAAGTTGAAGGAATCTGAACCAGGAATCTGCTCTGTAAAACAGGTACATATGAGTGGTTAAATGGACAATTTCTCTTCTGCATTAGTGGGGTGCCACAGGATTTAGGTCCCTTCCTTTGACTTGAAAATAAGAGTAGATATTGGCATGCATTTTTGGATTGCACCTGAGACATTAATTTCAGACATTAGTTATAATCCTTATGTCCTTGTGTTGCAGTTTTAAGCAGTATCTTATATATAAGCACAGTAAGTAGTTAACCTCCTTGTATTTGTATGTATGAACTCATAAATGTACTGAAAAACTGGTTCCTGTTTGCTGTCCTCTCTGCATGCTTGTTTACCTCAGTGCAAAAATGAGCACCACATGGATGCAAAGCAGGATAGACCTTTGCACCAAGGTGATGAAAACAAAGACATGTCTGAACTTAATGGTCCTTAACTTTAATATTTTTTCAAGGTGTGGGTTTGTTGTTTTATTTTTGAAAGGAATAGTAGAGGATGCAATTAGAGTCTGAGTTTAACATGTTCTGTGTGGTACTTACTTTATTCACTTTCAGAGTCACTAACTAGTTTCCTCTTTTCAGCTGGGAGCAGCCAACTTGTATTTCAAATAAATCTTTCATCTGTTTTACTCCAGTCCATTCTGTCTGGATAATCTTACATCCTTTATTTATAGGTATAGTGAGTGGTAAATAAAGACAACATACTGTGATTTTGTACTATAAACAAGAAACAAAAAATGTGGGAGAAAACCACAGGGTGGATAGGTCCATGATTTTTTTAAAACTTATTTTAGATTTCATTTGTAAGGGGAAAAATATCCAGACAAAAACAAATTTTATGGAAGCAGTGTGTTCACAGACAGCAGAATTTATGCAATGAAAGTTCAGAAATGTATAATAAATAGTTTGTTCTGAGTTTTCAGCCCTCTTCTTTCCTATGGAAGAGACCTGGATACTTTTTATTTATAGACTTTAAAGAAGAATATAAATCTCTGAAAAATGGAATTGTGAAAGAAGGGGGTGGAAAACCAGTCCCAAAAATGTATTCATGAACACAAAAAAGTTAAAAATGAGTTTGTAATTTACTGCAGCTCAGAGACAGCAATAACTAATACACTGGAAATTTACCCATTTTATGCATCTATTTTGCCTGCTTTACTGTTCTGCTGTTCATAAAAAGAGCATTTATTTCAGCAACTGTCATGTCACTTGGCATTTATGTGATCTCTGAGCTATGTGTGAAAATGCACTTTTTTTCCAGTTTCAATTTTTATTGAAAAAGTTATTTATTTTACAAATTGGTATCAAGGTGATTTGTTCTCCTGTCTAACTAGTTTTACTGTTCTGCTTTTATTATGTTCATTCTTATCACTTGGGAATCAGAACCATACATCATTTGGTTTTGTTTTTCATGTCCTGGGTCCTACTATTGGAATTGCATTCTGTCCTCTGCATGTTTCTGTCTTAGTTCCTTCTCCTCCCACTACAAACCAGAAGATAAGAAGCTATGTTTTTAAATTCTCATACATTTTCTTACTCTTATGCTGCTCTTATGAGGTGCTTTGGATTGTCCACTGCATTTTGCTCTCAGCTGAATTTTGACAATTCACTCTGATGTTTCTCTTTGCTGTTGTTATGACGTCTCTCCCCACGTTGTGCAGAGCTCCACTCCAGTATCAGCTGCTCCATGGCTGGTGCTACTCACGTCTGCCTTGGGAACCTCACCTGTCCTGTACAGCTTCCAGCATCAGCTGTGCTATGAGAGGCATCAGATGCATAAAGGAACTAGACAGAGGAAATGCAAGGTATTCATCTTCCTGATGAAACGCTCCCTGAGCTAAGGTTCCCGATGGCTGTTCTGGCTGTTGCAGAGATGTGCTGTGGTGCTATATCACTTCTTCGAAATAGCAGATTCAGAGGTTCCCCAGTAATCACCTACAGGGAGTGAAGATCATTAGATAATCTCCTGAGGGGCTCACTGTAGTTTCCAGGAGAGGTTTTGTTCCTAGTTCCACCTCCAAAGATGCCAACTGAGAGGAAACTAGAAGATTAATTAACCACAACAAACATTTAGAATTTAAAAGGAGAAACAATTTAAAAGCAGCTGAGGAGATAGTTTGAACATGCTCAGTTGCAGTTTTCTTTTAGAAAATTGGGCTTTCTACTGAAAATCTGCCCCTGTATTTACTCAACCATTACATGAACCTGCAGGTCAACTCATTTCTCTGCTCTTTTTTTATTGCTGTCAGCTTGAGTGGCCATGCTTCTTTGAGAAGATTGTCATAAAATGGAGGCTGTTTATTTCTAATCGCAAGCTTTGCATGTGACAGGGCCATATTACTTCTTCTTGGTCTAAAACTGATCACAGAATAAGTGTCTGCTCAATGACTATTGATGGGGAAATCTCATCTGTTGCCTTGGCAGTTTCAGTATATTTAGAAGCTGAGAACCCAGATGTGAGTTCGCATTGTGCTTGTTTATGACTAACACAATCTGCAGGGCCACTCAGTCCTGTAAAATATTCAAGGCTTTTCCCTTGCTTGAGATAATTTAGCTGCAGTGTCTTTTCTGGGCTCCACATTTTGTCCTGACATGGTGTAGAATTTATGGAGAAGGGGGAAAGGTGGAATGAAACCTAATTTTGAGGAAATGAGTCAGAATTTCTATCTTCTGAGCATCAATTGTGAGACAAAGAGGGCAGGCTGCCTCACTCAGGAGAGCCCACCTGTGCACCAGCTATTTTTACAACTGCATTTCTATTCCCACGGAAAAGCCTTTTGTATTCACTTGTACTGTGTCAGGTGTCTGCAAAAAGCCAAACAGCAACTGCATTACTTCTGTGCTATAAGGACAAGCTGGTTGCTGGCCCATAAAATAGTAATGGGAGAGCTATAAAATGCTTTGAGAGATCTGCTTATCTGAGATCTGCTCATTTCATGAAAGCTGTGCTTCTATTTACATGCGGCACACCCTCTGATCCTGAAGATCCCAAGCATAGGTATGATCCACAGGTAATCAGTCATGTTTGCCTTACAGGGGGTCTCATTTTTGGTGCATCTGCTCTCAGACATACCACTGCAAACAGTGATGCCAATTATTAATTCTCCCTTGCCTCAAAATTCCGAGGAAAAAGCCAGAGTGCTGCTGACAGAAACATAAAAGCACAGACTCTGCTAGCTAGCTCTGAACATTGCTTTATTAAGCCTGGTATTCTGCATCCAGCAGTAGCTAATGCGTCATGCTTCAGAGGAAAGGCAAACCCCACGATTTGTGCAAAGCCATAAAACAGAAGTATTCCTTTCCAAGCTTGCAGCCATCAGCTTATTCCCTGAAGCATAAGATTTGATTATATGTTTGTTTCTTGGGGAGAAGAGCTGTGAGTATTTAAGCTTTTCAGGCTGGAGATCATGCATTAGATTAACCTGGAGGACTCTGAGGCCCATGTAGAACAGATTGTGGAATTCCCTTGGCAGAAATGAGCAAAGCAGCCATTACTAACATGCTGTCATACTGTTAACTGGAGCCGAATGACAAATCCATAGGAGTTTTTGCTTCTATTTCTGCTCTTGAGCTATCGGTGAGAAGCTTGTGATTTCTTTTGGGTGTAAGTACCAACGTTATTTCCCACATAGTTTCTAAGTTTGTGTTGTGTTTGCAAACATTATAATCTTATATGGGTGGTAGCTGGGACTGAAGAGCTGGATCATAGCTCTTGTTTGCATCTCTAGCTGTGGATTGCCTGCAAGGCCTCACTCAGTTTTGGCTCTGTTGACTCTTTTCTACCTATCTCCAAATCATCTTTTTTTCCATTCTAGGTAGAACACAGTACTTTAATTTTGATTAGCCTTTTTTTTTTTTTTTTAAATATTTTTAATTGCTGGAACTATTTAATATTTGCCAAGGGAAACCAATGCAGACAGTACCTATGGCTCCAGTAAAATAATTCTGGGCTAGCCTGAGTTTTGTGAGGAAGATTCATCTAGAGAAGGCAGATGGAATAAAATAGAAAAATATTTTGATTTTAACTATTTTTCCTTTGGCTTCCACCACTACCCTTCCCTCATGGCCTCCAGTACTAATAGGCTACTATAATATCCATAACCAGTTACACTTCTATTCAGCCCAGACTCACAATGTGCTACTCTGTTGCCTATGAAATGCCTGGCAGTGCAGCAGAGAATGAAAAGTGGCATTAAACTGGTTAACTAATGCAAAGCTTTGCTATAAGCAAAAGCTTCTTTCCTACCTGCTCTAGTTTTGGACAGAAAATGCCTTTTTATCTTCATATAGGTCTTTGTCTTGTGAAAGGCAGGAGGTTATGCAGTATTTTCTTCAAAAGTGGTAAAGTTATTTTAGCTTTGAGTAGGAGCTAAGGGCAGTGAAGAAAGGGTTCCTGACACCTCCCAGTGTAAGATTTCATTATGACTCTTATACTGCTCCCTCTTTTTTGGCAATAGCAGCTGTGTGATTGAAGACTAAACAACTGGCAGCACCAGTGGATACTTGTCTGTGAGTTGTCAGCTCTGCCAATACAGAGTAGCTGAATGTTCTTGTGGCTGTAGTTTAGATTCCATTTTCTCCTGCACCAAGAATCTTGAGACTGTGAGTACTGTCCATTCTTCAGCTTGGAAGCAGATTCAGCACTGTCCCAAACCACCTAGACCCTGTGGTTTTCTCCTAGCGGCACAGGATGGGTTGCTGGCTGCAAGGGACTGAGGTGTTGGGGTGGGATTGAGGAACACCCAGCTCTACAGGTGTGGTCTCAGGGATCTCCTTGTAGCCACGGTGGGCAGATCTGGCTTGTAGCCTGAGATTGATGATCCTTCTGCTGCCATCTCACATTCCTCTGGTGGTTACTGAATTGTTGGTGGAATCTGTCACAATCACCAGACCCACTCTGCTCACCTCACTCAGGTACACTACTCTGATCAGAGAACTCATATCTGTAGGATGTCCATTATGGATTACTTCTCTAGTCTGGACCTGTAATAGCCCTGAACAACTTAGAAATAAACCAGTTTTTCAGTCTCACTTGCAAAATGCAATCAATATTTCTGATTCCAAGGGAATTGCACACTGAGAGAAAATAGTAAGTGAAAAGTATTATTTCCAAGTTATAAATCATGGTATTTCCTATCTTCCATTTCTTTGCTTTTTGGCATCACATGACTGGCTTGTTCATCAATCAGTTTATATTCTTGCAAGCAATATAAGACCTTATAAATGTATTGATTTGCATCAGAGATCACTTACAAAAGTTTAGCTAATAAAAAACCTATTCTGTAAAAAGTAATTGTTTGCTCTTTGGAGCATGAAATTTACTATCAAAAGTGTTAATGAAAAGTCAAATTGTGGCAAAAAGTCGAATTGTTTACAGGTGATTCCTGATATGCAGAAGCATGTAATTTTCCATTTCATAAGAACTAAACTCTATGTTCTGAGAACTTAAGTTATAAAATGCAGGATAGTTCCTGCATGACTATTTTCAGGCATCTGAATTTAGTCACTTGGTTTTAGATATCTTACCCTCCAAATTTATGTCTTTTTAGGAGTGAAGATTAAAAATGATTTATGTACAAATATTTTGATGTTAACATAAACCCTGATTCAGACGAAAAAATGGCCTGCCATTGTACTCACTGCAGCATTAGCAGCCCAAATGCCTTGGGAGATAGACTGAAAAGGGTTGAGTAACCTTACTAAGAGGTGATGCTGTCCTTCCTACTCTTCTGAAGTTATTAAAAATTGCTTATTTTCCAAGAACTTAGCGGGGGTGGGTTTAGCAATAATATGAACAGCACTGTCACAAAACATTTTCAGTCCACCAACACAATTGAATTCAATTTCTGAGTGTGGAAGATTTTCATTTCCTTGGGCCTAGGATGGGAGCCAGGTGGTGGTCTCATCCTGGCTGACATTTTCCTACCACTGTTCTGCAATAAGATTGCTTACCATCTTGCAATATAAAATTGAGAAAACTGGTTAATATTTCCCAGTGCTGCTGAATCTCCTAAACTTTATTTAAGGTTATAAAAACAACAGAGTATCAGATCACAAATTCCATCTTCTAGATCACTGTTTTGGTCTCCTCCTCTCCCACTTCTGCCACTCAGCAGAATGCACTCAACTGGGACTGCATTTTCAAGGTGTATTTCAAACTTTTTTTTTTTTCACTTGAAGGTTTTAAGCCTTAATTCCTCTTCTGCTTGTTCACTGACAGAGCTGTTCTCTCTTTACTCACACTGTGATCTGTCCCAAATTCAAGACAACAAATCAAATCAGGAATTTGACAGAAGTGACATGGATGGATTTTTCACAAGCAATATTCTTTGAATTCATATGTCCTTCACATAACATTGTTTGGTACTGCATTCCCTGAAATTGTTGTATGTTTCAATCTGAAATGAAGAAGAAACAGCGATGGCATTGCCATAACTTGCTCTTTCCATGGTTTATGTGTTATACAGCATTTAAGATTAAATGCATATTGAATATATAAAACATTGAATATAAAAGAATAAAACTTTAACAGGTTTACTTTACTGCCAGTAAAAAAATTTTTAATATATAGTGCAAACTCTTATTTTCATGGTGTTTTTGTCTCATGGGATTTCAGGCTACTATAGACTAACACTGAGCCTTACAGTCAGTTGTTAACAACTTAGTAATACAACACATTGGGGTTTTTCATACATTAATTTCTCCATTGATCAAAATAATATTGGGTTAAAGGATCTCTGCTTACGGGAAGCCACTTGGATTTGCATGAGTTTGGAGAGATATGATGGAGAATCAAACTTAGCCATTCCAAGTGCATTTACCCTGGCAGTTTAAGGTATAGTATAGGTGTTTTTTTTCAGTGTGAATCGTTCTACGTGTTGCCCTTGATGACAATATAGATATAGATGACATTTTTGTGCCCCTCCCGACCTGGACTAAGGAACAGAAATTTTCTGGCATGAAAATTTTCAGGCAAAAAGATCACTTTTCATATTTGTTTTTAGCCATGTCACTTCTCAAATCAAGTTCATAGTGCCATTATGTCTGAAAGGGAAATATTGATGGCAGGAACATTTAAATTCAGTATTACCAACGAAAAACTTAATTTTGGAAAACCGTAGCCTCTCAAATAGTCATTCACCTTTCCTCAGTGTTTTGTGTTTTCCATCATAACTGATAAATATTAAATAGAGAATACACTTCTTACTATTAAAACTGATTTCTTCGCCAAGAACCCAGCTCTTCTTTGTGCATTACTGTACTTTAGCACATAAATACAAAGGTTTAGCACATAAATCAAGGTCTCACTTTAATTTGTTGACTTGTAAGCATTTTCAAAAGCTACAATATTAGAGTACAGGTGTCTCTGACCTGAGTAGTTGGTCACTAGCTGGGATCTTGCCAGCTTGCTGTCCTTCAGCAGGTGGTGACACAAGCTGGGTGATTTCCTTGGTGCTGATGATTTTACAGTGTACAAAGAGTGAGCCCAGTTGCTCCTAATAGTACCTAAAGGTGCCAAACATGCCACAGCTTCATCAAGATCTGAGATTTCCTGCACATGAGAGAGCCAAGGTTAAAGGCAGCCTTCAGAGCCTTCCCATGCAGAAACCTGCTGGGGTCTGGGCAGGAAGAGGGTCTGCCCAGACATGCAAACAAGAGAGCAGCTCCTCACTGTGAGGCTTGAAAAAATAGCCTCACCTGGTCCCTGCGTGTCCCTAGCAAAAAAACCTGTATGGGAAAGGACTGATGACTAAAATTACAAAATTAGAGAAAGATTAGGTATTTAATTTCTTGGTTTCAAATGAGCAAAAGTTTAGATTAATTGCTATAATTCTTGGGTTTGGATTAATGTGCCTTAAGAGAAAATTAAATATCACATGATTTGGAGTACTTTGTAACAGGCAAATAAGAAAGTTTGGGTTTTTTCCCTAACAATAAATTTTTAAAATAAATATTATACTTTCAGGGGAACTTTACTTCTCCACTTATAACTTGTCGACATGGACATCTATGAACCAGATACTTATCTTGAGTAATATTTTACAGGGTCAAATTTGGAAATTAAATCCTTTAGGAATATGTATAGCATATATTCACATCCTACTGCTATAAAGGATTGTACTGCATATTTATGGTAAGCATATGCTCAAGAATTTTTGTGAATGGACATATACACAGAACCACACTTACAAAATTTGCTGATTTAGAGTTCATGTACAAAGTGAATTGTGTCATATTAATGTTGTATTATTATCATGTTACCTTATAAATTTATCTTGATTTATTGCAGTGAAAAAGAGTCTGGGCAGAGCTAACAAGAACAACCACATTACAATTGATTTCAAGAAAATGTGTAAAAAGCAATCTTGATTTTCTTCTGTGCCTGTGTTAAATATTACATTTTAAAAAACATCAAACTGTCAGCATCAGGCACAGTGAATTTAATGGTCAGAGCACATGCTTCATGTTGCCAACAATTCTCCTTTCAAAAACCTGACTTTTTTTTTGTTTAGAGGCAAACTTGACCTTTCCTGGTTCTATTCATGGAGTCCCTGTACCATTCAACAATGCTGACTCATGAATTCCTTCTAGATCTGCCACCATCTATTCTGTATTCCTCTCTAAGTTTCTAGTCAAGAAACAAAATTGATGATCTCCTTAGTACCAAATGAATAAAAGGTAGGGTTAATTCTAACTTAGGAACACTTTAGTTTTTCAAAATGTCTAAAGAAAATCTAGGACAATGACTAAGCAGCATTGTGTTTTTCTTGGTAGGAATAAATTACAGAAACATTTTCCTTAATATATATTGATGTCTATTTTTGTAAAATAGATCACTTGCAGAAATGAGGGGATGAATAATAGTAATACCTAGATGAGTCATAGAACAGAACTTAATTTTGCCCAAGTAAATATTGCCACTACTTTCTCTTGCAGTAATAAGTAGTTCAGCCTATTAGGCCAACCTCCAAAACCCTTACCACAAATGCAGTGTTGACAGTTCTTGTGACTCATGCTATTTATTATTCTCAGCAGCAGCTTTGTGCTCTACCTCATATATACAGAGTCTGATTCAAAGGCCTGAAAGACAGAAGGAAAGAGAAAAGGCATAGGGAGTCAGTAGAGTATCTGGGAATCAACCCTAGAAAGACCAAAGCAAGTCTTCTTATAATTTTTTTTTCCTGTGTTTTATAGTGGATTGCAAAAAAACAGCCAAGAGGTGACATAAAGACATATGTGAGTTACAGAACACCGGTGTGTATGACTTGGGTCTGAAGTAGGTGTGGTGAGATTTATTACATGTAGCAAGGCTTAGGATAGCCAGTTTTGCATGCTTGTCTTGGTTCTTGTGAGTTAGCATTTTACCTTTCTTCACCAGAATCTAGTCAGTTTAGAAACTGAGAACTTTCTTTCAATAAACAGTTCATTTAACATTCTAATATATAAAATAAATGACAAAAAAATTTAAGTTTCTATTAGAAATTATACTACAAAATTTCAGATCAGCTTTAATCCTAGACTCAATACAGTGTAATTTCTTATTATATCTGACTGGTTGTTTTAAAAGTTTTGATCAAGTGATAAAATAAATATTATTGATGTCAAGTTACACCTTGAAGAAAACAAATCTGAGTTACATCATAACTATAGATTCTTTACCAAATGAACTGCCAGGATTGAATTCTCAGACATAAGGAGTATGAATGTGGTATTAGCCTACAGTTTTAGCCAGAATAACCCAATTGTAATGGGGGCAACACTTTTGTTACAGTAAAGGAAATCTGTGTGCTTGAGGAGCAGAAACCTGACTAATAGCAGGAAGTTTCATTCATGCCAAGAACAGGTAGTATACTCATCACAATGCAGTATGAACAGAGAACAATTTTAAGCACCATAAACAACTGCTTTTCTGAACAGTTATTTCAAAAAGCTGCAAGAGAAAAGCTAGTTACCTTTCATAAAGACCTGAAAAACAGGTACAACAAAATTTAAGGCATAATCACAACAAAAGTTTCTTCAACATTAGTATAAAAGTACACTAAAATTCAACAGCATTATTGGAACAGGAAAAAAAAAAAGTACATGGTTTGCTTAAAAGGGCCTGAATAAGAGTGTGGTAAAGCATAAAATTCTTGTAGGTGGCATGGAGATTTCAGATATCACTGTGGAAGTGTTGAGTAAATATGTATTACTTATCAAAAGAAAAGATTCTGAAAGAACCATATAAAATCAAAATGATAAATAAAATTCTAACATCATTAGCCACAGAGTTAGAGTTAGAATTAAAAGTCACGCTTCAGAAGTAAATGGAAGACTTGTTCAAATGAGAAAATTTGAAAGCAGCATAAATACTCTCTAGTTGAACATAAGGCCATAATAGGGGAGGACAAAAATTATTTGATGTAGAACTTGCTTAAAACATTAACAAATACTGAAAGTTCCTCAAAAACAACAAATGCAGGAATTTTTTAATTTTTTGCACAGGCCTATTTTATGAGGTAGATTTATCTTCACAAGTACTTTGTAGGAAACAGAACCTAAATTTCATGCTAAACTTCCTATTATGCAGGACTTAAGCAATGGGATTATTTCCACTACCTTGACTATAAAATGGTAACAATTACAAAATAGCAGATAGCTAAATACACAATAAAATATTGTAAAATCCAACTTGAAACATAACATACATTTGAATAATTTATGGTAATGAACATTGAATTGCATCACTTGGTCTTCATACCATAGCACTTGGGGTTTTAATTTCTTGTATGAAAAGTTGGTTTTTCAAGCTCTGAAATACATCAGACTTAAACAAGGGCTAGAAAGAAGCTGTTGCTTCCCAAGGGGGAGCAAGGGAAGATCTTTGTGAGATGAATTGCCCGGATCTTTGAATCTGGATTTTGCAAATGTTTTTCTCTGCTGTTCTGTCCAAGGAAAGAATGAAAAGGATTTGTCATCTCGGCCATGGGTTTCTTTTTAACAATTAACTTCTGTGTCTCATACTTCATATATGTGCTTTTATGCATCCTGTTTTAAGTACTAGATGAATTTGGTGGCCTGGTATGGAGTTATTATTGTATGGAGTTATGTATTATGTTATGGAGTTATGGATTGTATGAGGTAGTGACAGTCAAAGCTTATATTTGATAAATAAAAGTCATTCTGTACTTCTCAGGTTTCGTCTAAGAATTACCTAATGGAGGAAGTACAGCAAATGTATCAGCAGATGTTGTACACAGGATCTTACCTAGGAGGAAAAACTGCCTTTTCTACCCAGAGATGTGACTGCTGACATTGTCCCTGGAACCTGACAAACATCAGCTCTGTAACTCCCAAGTCTCTTAAATCAGACTGACACCTTCAGAAAGTGTTGTAGGCAGTGAACACATTTGAGGAACCCCTTTTGTTTAATGCTGTAAGCATAGGAGTCTCCTTCTGCCTCTAAATATAGCTTATTTCTCTCTAAATATGTTGACCTCATCTTTCCAGTTAAAGTGCCTAGTCTATGATGATGTATTTTAGATTTTCTAGAACTAAATACCATTTTTAAAGGTTTTCTATCCTTTTATGAAGAAAAGTCACAGTCAAAATTGACTTTTGTGTTTAACAAATGTTGCTGAATGGGAAGACATGGCCCAAAGGGAGTATAAGCAAAAAGATTCAAAAAAAGAGCAGTAATCGGTCTGCTTCCTGAAAAAAGGTGAATTACAAAATACAATGTTCCTGCAACATGGGAAACTTTAAAGCCTGCAATTCAGCATTGTAACTTGCTCATTTAAGTGAGTTCATACATTTATGAAATGCGTGAATTAATTAATTTTGCAGAAAAAGATCTTTGAAGTGTTGACATGGATGGAACTTGGACACAAAAAAAAAAAAAAAAAGGAAATTTTTGAGACCTGTCGAAAGGCCTCAAGGGGACACTTCTGCCACATTTTTTGGGATGCAAATATATGTCTCAGAACAACACAGCTAAATTTCAGTGCTGTATTTCTGAACATTTCCTAAATTTTTGACAGTAATAGTTCACACAGAAGAGTGCAGTACCTAAACTGACTGATTATCTTGACAATGAAATTAATGTACTATGTATTTAAAAAAAAGCTGGATCTGAGGCTGCCTGCAGACTTCAGTTTAGAAACACAAATGTGGATGGAAGGTCTGTAAATATATATATATATCAGTCTGAGAGAGAAGAGAGAGAAGAAACTGTGGGAGCTGGAAATCAAACCAAATAAGACCAGTTTTCCTAGGCCAAGGTGTTAGAATGAATATTTGCATATTAAATTCTCAGTTTTCAGCTCTACTGTAGTGTGCTTTTCAACAGCAATCAGTACTTGAGCAATAGCCATTACAGTTATATAGAATTAGCAGAAAAGGAATAAGTTAAAATGTAACGATAAACCCCCATTATCATATAAAATATTATCAGTCCAAAAAAAATAAAATAAAGCCATTGTAAGGGTAAAGATAAGAGATAGGATTCAGAGAGTGTTCTTTATAAAGCCTCAAACTCAGAAGAAATAGAGATAAAGGGATAGCTATTTTTTCATTTATCTTAGCTTGCAGCTGAGAAGCCACTCCACATACTGTACACAGTTTGCACAGATTTACTGTGCCTTCTGTACAGTGTGACACGTTTACTCAGTGCCTGCTACTAAAGGTTAATGGCCTGGTCACAATCTTCATATTAAATATGGTACAAACACTAACTTGTTATTCATGGGTCATGTGAGAGTCTCAGGGTCACCTTTTTACAGGCTTCTAAATATTGTCTTTAAATTTATGCTTGTTATGTTGCAGATACCTGCTTCTGCTTTGCCAAAGTGTAGAGACCATGAATAAGAAGGAAATTCCACACTTTGTAAAAAAATTTGCCCTCTAAACAAAGATCAACAGCCATAAATAAATTGTCCTGTTGAAAATAATTTGGAGGTATTAGAGTGTGGGGAATGTCTCTTGACCTTCCTGCCATCTTTCTTCTTTAGTATCACAAGGCAGTTGCTTGAGACACGGTCACAGCTGTTAGCCGTGATTCTTCTTCCTGTGGACTTCACACTGCCTAATACAAGCTGTTTTCCAAGCTAACAGTGTCTGACAATCAGAATAAAAACTGAAATTCAGAGACATCTACAATGCATGTCTGGCCACAAACAATTTGTCAGACTGTAAAATACTGACATGTCAGTATTTTATGATGTCAGTAAAATACTGACTTCACAACATTTCTTGCTATGAGCAGAGCTAAAGAAGCCTCTCTGGGCTGTATGCACTTTTTGGGACATGGACTTGCCAGCAATGAAAATCTGAATCTTCACTCCACATGGTCATCAAATTCTCCCAAGTTTTTAATGCAAGACATCTGAATCATTTCCACTGCTTTTCTTCCTAGACCTTTACATTTGCTCTACATGTTTAATCCTGCAAGAAGGAGCCTGTGACAGAGGGCTGCTGCATCTTGAAAGTGATTCACAACTACCTGTCCCTCAGTGTGACACTCACAAAGATCTTCAGTCCCATGCCAGCTTTCACAAAACGTGAAAAGTTCAAGACATTTGCAATCTCCACCTTATTTTAATTTTGACCAAAAAATGTTGAGAGTTTCAGGACATATGAGGAGCACTTGGAAAAGTAGATGATGTTGCGTCTTGCCTCATGGAGATCTTGATTTCCAAGTCCAGGCTTTCAGGCCTTTTCAGCTCTTTTTACAGCTCCACTCTCCAATGAGTAGATTAGTGAAAGAATTAATACAAGAGGGTAAGGAGAGTTTGATTTGAGACATAAAGAGGATTCAGAGTAGCATGAAAAATAAAGGCACTTTGATAAAACCAAAATGTCTACCTAAACATGTGTACCTAAGAATGTGTGACTTCAGGTTTTTAGGAAGAAATTTAGTCTTTTATTAGATCAATACATACAAACAGCAAAATCCAACCTGTTTGGGGCATACTTTTATAGGTCTGAAATATAAGCAGTAATCTTCATAATTGAGTACCTGCTGGGAATGATTACGTCTGCTTTAATGGACACTATCCAATTTTAATCAAGGAGAATTTTGGTGCCTTAGTGAAGTAGGGAAGAAGGAACTGTGTGATTTTCCTTACTTTGTAAGATATTCCAAACAGTGGCAGAATTTACTGAAGTAGAAGTCAGACAGAAGTCAGCAGAAGACAACAGTTCCATCTGCTACAAAGCTTCTAATTTTTCCAGCTATATGTATTAGTCTAACAAACTCTACAAATCCTAGTCCATTCTAGGGATTACAATACAATGAAGGATATAACCAAAACAAGGTCACAATTTAACAGGGACATTTCTCCAGTTTGTCACACCCCTTGAAATTAGTGTTAATGATACTCAGCCCTTGTATCTCACTGCTTATCTCTGAAATAATTAAATTAGATACTGTTTAGAGTAATAGTTGCTGAGGTATTTGAACTCAAGATGGAAAGATTGTAGGTTTAAATAGAATCTGAAATTCAAAAGTCACTGTAGCTTTGCAAAGGAACAGCTGAAATAATGCACTGAGGACATGCTCTAGTTATTCAAGACACAGTATTTGAGCATGATTAGGTACCTGAGACAACACAGGTCACCTATGGTGACCAAGGCAGTAGTTTCAGGATCTTGTTTCAAGGCTATAATAGACTGCAGAAAAATAGTGAGGATACAGACCTAAGGTTATTATTAATTATGGGGCAAACTTCAGGCAGAAGAAGCAAACTCCTTACTAAGTCCTGGCTGGCAGCAATTACAGTTCTTGCCCACTCAAACAATATATTCCTTCTGGGTGATCTGACCCTGTGTCTTGTATACTTTTAATATTTCACTAGAGTAGAAGCTCCTTGTTCATCCACCCAGGCCTCCTGACTTCACTGCTTGATTTTCTGCTCCTTGAGACAGACAGTTCCTGAGCTGTGAAGAGCCATCTTTCAAAATCAAACAGCTGTTCTGAACCCCTCATCTTTTTTGAGGCTGTTTGTCATGGTGTTTTGAGAATATTAATGAAATCTGCTGTCCTTAAATACAGAGAGGTGATGGTATTTTTTCCTTTTGTTCTCTGCTCTGAAGATCCTGAACTCCATCATTTCATGGCCACTGCAGCTAAGGCCACCCCCAGCCTCCACATCTGTAACTACTTATTCCTTATTTATGAGGTTGAGCAGAGCATCTCCACTAACCAGCTTCTTAATAACCTATGTCTGGAAGTTCCCATCAACACTATCCAGAGACCTCCTGAACTGCCTGTGTCCTGCTGTGCTGACCTTTCAGATGACATTGGAGTGGTTAAAACTTCCCACAAGAATCAGGGCCTGAGAGCAAAAGGTTTCCTCTAGCTGTCTGAAAAAGTCCTTACCTACTTATTCCTCTTTGGGAGGTCTGTGACAGATGCTGCAACAATGGCATCGCTCTCATTTGGTTCATCACCAGTCCCAAGGCAGAGTGCCCTGTGTCTTCTCTGCTCTGTCACGTACAGTGCACCTTGCCCTGTTCACCATACTGTTCTGTCCTTTCTAAAGGAGCTGTACCCACTCATGCCAGCACTCACAACTCTCTGTGATCCCAATGAGATCACTGCCCTGTAACTCCATGCAGAAATCCTCCTATCCATTGCACATGCATCTTTCAGTTCCAAAAGTCACAAGTTCCCAGCCGTCACCATCAAAGAAGTCTCTATTTTCCAACATGATATGATAAGCACAGGTTTTGCCTGCCCCTCTTTCAATCTGGGGCTTGAGCTGGTGAATCTGCAGTGTTTCAGAGAAGAGCTGACCTTCTTACTGGCATCTCTGATGCTGCATAACCTGCTGAGCTCCTGAAACTCTTTGCACAGCTCCTGAACAGACCCTTGCTCAGCACACTCCTCATGCAGGCAAGGAGCCCATTTCCCCAGTCCTGGTGGGAGGCTAAAGACAGGAGTGTGCAGGAGAAGAGTGCAAACCTGTGCTCCAGCCCTCTGCAACTTGAAGGGAGCAGAGCCTGCATCCCAAGAGCAAAAGCATATTTTCAGCCTCAAGCTGGAAGAGATAAAAAGAAAATTGCTGGCACTCATAAAAGGATTGTGATTTGATATTAACCACAAGGAGTTTTGGTTTTTAATTCTACTTTTTATATGTGATGGAAAATCAGCAACTAACTAAAAAATCAAGCAGGCTCAGATTAAAACCCAGGGTTCAGTCTGACCCTGGGAAGGGAATCAAGTTTAAAATAGATCTAATGTACCATTTGTACTGATTCTTCCTCTCTCTCTCCGAGAATTTAAAGGACGGTTGTCAAAACCATAAAAATTAATTGCAAGTATATTTTTTGACCTAGAACTAAAATATTACCAAAGAAAAACAATTAGTCCAGCTTAGTGAGCTTACCCAACTACACCCATACAGAGCTACAAGAAACCCAGTGAGAGTGACTTTGAATGTGCTTAAGAGTGCTGCCTTAGTACCTAGTGTAAGATGCAATCTATTTTAGCTGCAGAAGGAAAAATGTTTCTAACAAAGAAACATTTTTGTTTCTAGACAAAATAGATGCTAGTCTAGTGACTTTTACCATAATAAAATTAAACAACAACAACAAAATTCTCAAGGGACAGCTGGTAATTAGAAAGTCTCCAAAACTGGTTCATTAAGCTATTTGCTGGCCAAGTACAAATTCTGAACAGAGAAAAAGTAATTATAGTCTGTATTTTAAATGTTATTACATGTTTTAACTGTCATTATGACCGGCTGAAAGAGATAATGGTCTTAGAATCAGTGCCTGCATCTCTGTGGGAAAAACAGGCTGGGACAGGGCTCATTATACTGTAAGTGGAATGGCCATTTGTTAGCTATCGATTGCAATTCCAGCTATTTGAAGACTGCTGTGCTGTCAGATGCAGCATGGATTTCATAGCCTCCCTAACAGCTCTTGACAGTTACTGGATATGGAATTCCCACCACAAAAGCCTGTGGAATGTGGGGGACAGTCGCACGATAAGAGATATATGCACATCTCAGGGAATGAAGGCCACAGCAATATGGCTTTTTTTGGAGGATTTGGCCAGGCAGAAATAGATCCACCCTTAACAAGCTTTCTGCAGACACACACAAATACATGTGTGTGTACACACATAAATATAAAACGCATAGTTATACACATATTTATAATAATATGCGTGAACATGGACACATATAAGTAAATCAATATGTAAACTTTTGTGCATATATGCACATGTATTCATGCTTATATTTGTTGGCATTTTGCATTCCAAATTGATGCTTGGAATTTTTTTTTCCTAATTTTATCTGAGAACGACATTTAACAAAATTGTTCCTCTGTTGCCTCACAGTGCTGACAAAGCTTCCTCTTATGGATGTTTTTCCAGCATCATAATTAAAATGTTACAGTCTTGAAGAACATGCTCAGAGTGCCTGGCACATTATCTGGCTTCCTCTGAAGCATTCAGCATTCTAGAGTAAGTGGACAGAAAATTTGAGTCCTATGCAGTGAAGCTGATTTATAAGGAAATGTTAAAAGGAAGAAATTTAAATCCTGTCTATAGAAGTTAGGGGTGTGAATAAAAAGAAAGGACTGAACTAGAGTTAAATGTCCTGGTTGCCAGCTCAAGCCAGTTGTAAGGGCAGAATTACAGAGCAGCCACAGCTGTTTCAGAGGAGTCTGCACATGCCATGTTGGCTCACTGTGGCAGGGCCTTCATAAAAATCTCTACATTTGTTTTAGCTTGAAAGGCTGCATAAACTCTGCTGAGTGGATTCGGCTGTGGGATGGGATGGGATGGGATGGGATGGGATGGGATGGG
>NC_031769.1:21733358-21744563 GCF_001522545.3 Parus major | reverse complement strand
GGATGGGATGGGATGGTGAGAGCTGCAGTATTATGAACCAATCCAACCTACCATTTTCCACAAAATGTGGAGCTTTCGTCATCAGTGTCTTTTCCAGTGTGGCACAAAACCATAACATTTTCTTTAATCTGTAGATAATGTAAGCATGTTAGATAATAAAATGAGTGGACAGTAGCAGCCTTCATGTGAATTATAAACATTCCTAGGAATGGTTAATGCTGTCATGAGTAAGGGATGCTGAGATGTAGATGAAGCAAGTTTCAGCCTTTGCTTTCACCTGCTGTAGGTGAGTGTGAGGATTCTGTGTCCTAAATGAGTGTCCTTGCTTCTAGATAATCATCTGTTCTGGGAGGGAAAAATCTGTTCCATAATTTGCCTGAGAGAAAACACAAAAAGCTTTGGAAAAAAAATTCTGTAAAAGGTGCCAGTTAAGTGACATCAATGTGTTGGTTTTCAACCATCCAGTGTCCTGAGGAGGTTTTCTGAATATTTTCTGCCTTCTGAGGAAGCAGGACATGATGATGCCCTCACTCCTATCAGGAAATGTATGCCTGAATGGCATGATCTAGCTAAAAATTCAAAACTTTAAGCCTTTCACAAGCCAGGTACATTGACTGTGGTGAAAATTTCTGTATGTATGTGAAATAAGACCTAAACATCTTTTTAAAGCTCAGTAGTGGGTATCAGGAAACCAAAGTGAAATGAGAGAAAAAAAGAGTTCTCAGTGATTTAAATGCCAGTGTAGAGACTGATTGGTCAAATACTTTCCACCAGAATTCCTTCTGCTTGGAAATGGTGGGAAGAGGAAACAAAGGCCAGTCCCAATAACCCAAATTTGCTGTTGAATTAGAAAATACTTCAATTTTGAAATGAAGTTTTAGTGATTTATGGGACCATTTGCTGATTGCCACAGATACCCTCACATTTTTTTTTTTTTTTGAGCTGACACTTACAGATACCTCAGACAACACATAACAGCTCTGTATTCAGGTTCTGTATAAATCCCATGACATTTATCCATTTTTTTTTATCAACAGTTAGATTTAAGTGGTGCTAGAAGGCTAAAAGCATGTAATGGAGGATGTATCACAAGAGTTCAAAGCCTTGAAATCATGGGATTTGAGCAGTTTCTTCACAACCTGTGCTTCAGGTTGTGAACAATTTTCAAAAAACATCTCAGTCTGCACTTGGTGAAAAATCTCTTCTTGACCCTAAATCAGAGTGATTAGTTCACCTGCCTTGATTTAAAGTAAATTTTATTAATTTCCATCTGTTATTAATTTTGTCAGTTGTTAACTATAGAGGGTGAAGATTTCCTAGGCAAGCAAAGAGTCAAGTAGACATTGCTCAGGAAACTCTAATGTGAGTGTGGTGTTAGTAAATAGTTGTTATATTTTACATTATCTGCTTTTGTAGTCTAAACAAGAATTCATATTTTGAGGGTTGCAAATAAATGTGTATGGTGAATTAAATTTTCTCTGGGTAGTTTTCAATCAATTTGAAAAAAGAGAGGCAGAATTATCACTGTCTGACCAAGACCCATTAGCTCTCATTGAGTTTTTTTCTCTTATTCTGCTTCTCTATTTTTTAATCTTTAATTTCAAGACAACAAGAGTGACAGCTGTTTGATGCTGCCCCCACTTTCTTTTCCACCCTTTCTCCCAGTCCCAAGTGTTACCTGTTTCATTTGAGTGCTCCTTGGCTGCATCTGTTTTTCAGGTGAATACCTTTAAGCCCTTTGTTCTCTCCTGTTCCTTTCGGGCACTGGAAGTAGGCATACAGTTCTGTGTAGTTAGGAAAACAATTACAAAATACTGGGTGACAAGGTGACTGGCTACTGTATTTTTACTGGTATCAACCATCAGTGAACTGCTGCTGAAATTTGCTGCTGGTTACTCATGGGCAGCACAGTTGCTCATCAGAGAGGTGAGCAAGCAGACAAGGATGGGCAGTGACAGAGGGAATATGGTGAATGTGTATGAAGTTGTTTAACATCATAATCCCTGCAACTGCCCACTCTATTCTTCCACCTAAAGTAGTGCTACTCCAGCAGACCTAGCAAGAAAAAACTGTCTCTCTCCTTGATATGCTGTCTTGGTTCTAGAAGACAGGTGTCTGCTAGGGAGAGCAGGAGCTTCCCTTGGGATGAAAGAATGTAGACCCCCTCCCTCCCAATTATTATAAATTTGAAATCAAGGGGCTTTTAGGCAGAGATCTGGGGATAGGAATAACAGTTCTTCACTAGTATAACTTTACATAGGTTTTCCTTAGTCTCATTTGAATTGTGTTACCAGCATATCAAGAGCAGTAGCGTGTGCTTGTTTTTAAAATCACATATTGCATACCAGAATCATTATTACTTGAGCTAAATAGTGATTTATCTACCAGTTTCTAAGAAAATGTTTTTCAGTGTTGCATGCTGTTAGGAAAACATGCCTCATTCTCCCTGGAATTAATTCAAAATCTTCTGGTACCTATAAAGACATCATGTTTTTTTCTGTAGTTTCCTATTTTCCTTCAGAACTTCCAGTGTTGTGTGTGTTATAATGACAGAAGGTTTAACAGAATCTCTTCAGTGATGCCTCCTATTAAAGACTGTTCAGTTTAAAACTCTCTGTCTCATTTAGAATAAATAGCAGATACAAAGATGAAGCCTGTATCCAGTCAATCCAAAAATTAATATTTTGTGTGCAGTGTTTTTGACTTGGTAACCTGATGTTAGAATAATTATTTATTAATCTACCATCTCTCTCTTATCTTTTTTTTCCTGTTTTCCCCTTCATGTACTCTGCAACTAAACATAACATGTCTATACTTACATAATCTTCTCCTTCCCTCCTCCCTTGAGAAAACAATAAAATGATGTATTTTACAAAGGCTAAGGATATTAAATGGCTGTTGGCAGAAATTGTCGGAGAATCTCTTCCTCTGCATTGAAACCTAATGAGAGCTCTGCAGACAGGAAATTTCTCAGGTTTCAACCTCTTTAGTTGTTCGAAAGGAAGTGGTCCTAGAGTAGACAAGATGCAAAGTATTGTCTTCAGGCCATATTGCCATTGAGGAATGAAAAAGAAATGTGCTTAGCTGTAGATTTTTGGTTGCAAATCTTCAATGCATGAAGGGAAAAAAATTCACAGAGAAAACTGCTCCTTCCAAAACAAGCCAAAGCTGGGATTTTTTCTGAGAAAGGGCTGATTTCTGGGACAAAAAATTATCCCAGTTCAGTGAGTAAAATTTGTATCAAAAGCTTGTGGCTTTGTTAATGTATAGGATTTAGCTGTGGGACAAAGAACACTGCATCATGAGAACCAGAAATTTTTCTCTACATGATTTAATGTCTTGCAAAAACATTTCGTCAAAAGTAGAAAGGGAATAGGTTATTGCTCTGAATTAAATGTTCTGTTTATGCTGGCATTGGGATAATTTAGGAATAGGTGCAAAAGATCCATAGACTCTTACCTAAATATGTGCATTTCTGTGGTTCTTCTCTGCATGAAATTATTGATAAACAGAATCATACCCTGAGGATGGCTGTCTGTTACATAAAAGCTGAATGAGTACTTCATAAGGCCTTGGCTTTGGTTTTACAAAATCCATGTTAGAATTAATTGCATTAATTGCTAAACCAACAGACTGATAGCTCCTTGATGACCACAAAGGCAGTTTTCTAGTCCTACAGCTGATCACAACTGATCCATTGAGGTAAGTCAAGAACAAAACCATCTCAAATTCCAGCAGCAAACCATTCTAAGACTAATTTCTTTATGCCACTGCTTTCCTACATGTGTCAAGTAAATATTAACTGCCCTTGATGCTGCTGCTAAGGAAGAAAGTGGAGTTTTCAAGGCATCCCTGGGGAATGGAGCCCACGAGTTCTTTTCTCCCTTTGGCTAATAAATCTATAGATGCTGACTTTAATAAATAGGTAAATAAATAAATAAGTGAAGAGTAGCTGCAGCAGGATCCTAGATGGTTCTGCACAAGTAATTTGACCTGACATTTGGTAGCTTGTGTAGTGTCTTTTAGCTCAGTGACCTTTGCTGGAAAAATGAAGTACTGTAGGTGGGATCTGATCCAATACCCACTGAGGGCAAATTAGAGCTTTTCTTTTACTTTGTCTATACTTTGACTGAGACCACATCAAGAGATGTAAATGGGAGTGCAGAATTTTATGTCAGCCTGACTTTATGAAGTGCATGACAGCCCAGAGAGATAAGACTATCTCCAAAAGAACCTGACTTTAAATAATCTATTACAGCTAATGTCAGAGAGGGGAACATCTTTGAGAAAGATCACATAGAGGAGGAATCAGTATGTTCTCTGTGGATGTGCACTGTGAATCAACAAAATAAGCAGAAGAGAGATTGGTCTAAGTTAGCAAACTTAAGTTTAATTTCTCCTGTCTGGAAAGGAAAATCTTTACAATTCTCAAGATCTAGACCCATAAATCACTGAATTGTGAGGGCTGATTTCTTCTTAATGACTAAATAAGGGTGTATTACTATGCTTAGTGTACTATGTAGTATGTTAGCATCCATGGTTAGTTTCACCCACTCTATATACTAGTCCATTAAAGTAAGGATAAGGTGCAAATGGAAGTCATCATTCTCTGTTTCAAATGTGTAATTCAGCAAAGTGAGAGACAGCTGATCTGGCTTTTGTGTCTTGACAAATAATTGTTCCCGTGAGACAAGTGAACTGAGCATGCAGTACTTCTCATAATTAAACAGCCCATGTCTGACATGATGGACAGCTGGAAATGGTGCTTTGTTTTCTACATCTTGGGTATACAGTTCTGTGTACTGCTATTACTTGCTGTTTTATAGAGAGGATCCCTGGGGATTCTCTTCTGTCTCTTACAACTCAGCAACCCAGTGCTGTATGTACATCTCTGACTGCCTGTAAGTCCTTCAAATTAATCTGAAAAAATGCAGGGTCTATAATTTGCTTCAAAAGATTTTAAATCACTTTGACATCTCTGACATCTTTAACTACCAAAAGATGCAGACACTTTTACCATTGCTCCAAAGACCAAGTGACAATAATAGCCTTTGATGACTGGGTGCTGGTGACCCAGTCCTGCCTGGTATTGATGAGTGGTGTGCACTCTTCTAAATACTCTACATTTCCATGGAAACAAAAGAGAATTAAATGATTAAGGCCTATGCAATTTACATTTCCTTTTATTCATTAAAGGAAAAACATTATTTTAAAATAAACTGAAAACATTTGTTGATTGCAATAAGTTTTTAGCTTTATGTATTACAGGCATCCTCATGCAAATCCTGAATTCAAACCTTGTAATAATGTCTTGTTTAAATTGTCTGGAAAGAAAAGTTTGTCTGAGTTGTAGTTGCAGCTGAATCCCCCTCTGTCCATGTGATATCATTCAAACCCTACTTTAAATGATCCTGCTTGTCCTGTTATTTTAAGCTCTGTTTCTGCAGAGCACTTTATGAGAAGTAAAAAAAACAGTTGTGGAATTAAAAAATTAAAACCCCGTGCTTTATCACCAGTAACACATTGGAGGGAGGTATGAACCTAGACTGGCATCCTCAAATACCTGGCACATTACTGCATTTTGCATATTCAATGCAATAAACTTCATAGAATTGAAGAACTGCCCGAGTTGGAAGAGACCTCAAAAGATCATCTGGTCCAGTCTTTCCTGGGAAAGGGAGACCACATGAGGTTTTCTGGTATCATGTATAGCTGCATCTTGAAAACCCACAGGGGTGGGAACTCTACCCGATCCCTGGGGAAGCTGCACCAGTGATCAAGTGTTCTCATGGCAAGAAGTACTCATACATTAAGATGAAACCTCTTCTGGTGCAACTTGTACTTACTACTTGTCCTCTCCATGTGGTTCCTCATAAAGGTAAAGCATTTGTCTTCTCTAGAGCTGCCCTTTAGGTACCAGAAAACTGATCAAGTCCTCCTCAAAGCTTCACTTCCTCAGGGAGAAAAGACTGAATGCCTTCAGTGTTTCCTCAGGTTCCCCATTCCTTTGATCACCCATCCCTTGCATCACCTTATCCTGTCAGTCTGCATCTTTCTTGAATTTTGGGGACCAGAAATGGACACAGTACTCTAGGCACACCTAACAAACGTTGGGTAGAGTAGGGGTTTCACATTTCTATCCTTGCTGGTAGCCCTCCTGCAGTTGCAGCCCTGAAGCCACTTTGCCTTTGTTGCTGCGTTGGTGCACTACTTGCTCACATTCAGCTTGTTGTCCACCAGCACCCACAGGTCTCCTTCAGCAAGGCTGAACCCCACAGATCCTAACCTGTACTGCTATCTTTGGTTATTTTGTCCCAAGTTCAGGACGTAGCACTTGTTTTTCTTTTTAAACTCCATACTGTTGTTGCTAGCCCACTATTCTACTTGCCCAGGTAATTTTATTCAGCAATAAACTCCTTTTTCACCAGGCTGCAGGTGAGTTGCTTTTATAAAAGCATTCACATATTTTATGAGAGCAGAAAAATGCACCCTATTATCTACTGCATGAATCCTTCCATTTGTCTTTGCAATGCACTCAGAGCTCCAGGGCATGGTTTTGATAAATAATTTAGGGCTAATCCTGGAAATGCTTTGTGTATGGAGCTGCCATTGAAATCGATGGCTGTTCTGAGCATGGAGAACTTGCCCTAGTGGGCCCTTAATCTTGCAGTAAACCAGAGAGGCATTTGTTTTTCAATGGAGTGCTTGGTGGAATAATGAGAGCATGTGTATTGAGATTTTATTTTTCATCATTCTTTGCAACTAAGTAGGACACTGTAATGTTTATATTCATCATCTATGCAATATAAGAAAACAGTAGTGGATTTCTGGAGGTATTATTTTCTTTAGTTTATAAACAAGTCACTGTTGACTATCAATGTTTATCAATTTTTCATCAATCAGAACATGAAAGACAGAACTCAGCAGTCATTAAAATGTTTATAATCATCATAACATTACCCTGTTTCTATGAGTCTGCTTACATGAATATAACTAATCAGAATAACCAGAATAACTCTGATTTTCTCTCAGTAAAAATGTCAGAAATAAAACTGCAAGCAATCCAAGGCTAGGTCATAAGTATAAATGACTAAGGTAACTAATAAAAACCAACTGTGAAGGAGATCATAATAACATATAAGATAAAGCTTATTGAGAAACAATGGTATTCCAAAAATTCTGTATGAAAAAAACCTTCTTTGCATTGCCAATGTCTCAATAATTTCTTTGAAATTTCTAGCTGTTTTATCATCATTATTATAAGATTTTTTAAAAACAAAATGGTAATTCAGCTTAAAGGTCAGGAACCGTAAATAGATAAAACCTTCCTTTAGATGTATTGTTGGCATATAAAATAAAGTTTTTAGTTCTCTTTGGAATGAAAGTTTCAGTTAATCTCTCATTTTTTAATGCTGTTATTTACAAAGCAAAAGGTTCTATGTGTCTCAGTGGGCTAAAGTGGATTATTAAAAAGCCAGATATATCCTATCCTAAATTGAAGTGCTGATTTACTTGCTCTTTTTTAAAATGTGCTGTGAAAAGTTCTCCATATTTTATTTTTCTCATCAGAGAAAAGCTCTACTGATAATTTGGGCCCAGCCCCAGTGTTGAGAACATATGGATCTGTGCCAAGTCCAGCCTTCCCCCCAGCAGACCTGCATGCCTCTGTCACATAAGGCAGATCTGTGTCTATGGGGACTCTATGAATTGGTATCTGCTTCTAAACAGCTTAAAGTGAGGAGCCAGAGGCTGAAATTTGGCTTTTATTTGTTTGTTTGAGACCCACATTGGCACCCACTTAGAACAACCTTATTCCATGCTCTGGTTCTGCTTTACATGAACCAGAGATCTGATCTCAGAGATGTGTCCTGACCTTCTGCCCTGCAGCTGGACAGTGCAGCAGCAAAGTCACCCCAGCTTCTCTCTTTACTAAGGGAAAAAATGGTATAGGTACATGAGCATTTGAACTCTGAGGTGTAAGCTGTCTGGTCAATAGTCTTTTTAAAACTCATTTTATCTATTTTATCTTCCTTTCCCCTTCTTTTCTCAGAGAGTGGTGGAAAAACTCAGCAGGGTATGAAATACTGTAGAATTAAATACTATGATATATACATGAATTTGTGTATGCATTCCCTCTTTTAAAATCTCTGAAACATTAAAATGTTTCTGGTTAGTAAATATTGATAAAACTGTATTTCTAATATGTGGATACAATTTTGGTTGGACAAATTAAATAAAATCCTCCTGTGTGAATAAAATTTCTCTTCATGGAACACAGTATTTGAAGTTAACTATATTTGCTAAAAAATTTTGTTAGCTTTTATTTAAAGTTTCAATATTTGCATGATTTTCATGGGCTTATCATTTTCTTACACCTTTTTGTTCTCAAACTGCAAGCTTTGCCCAGTTATGTTTTGCTTGGCCTTATTTTTAGTACATCCCTTGTCCTGGATCACAAATACTCAGGCTAAAATCCTTGAGGCAGTGTGGGAGAGAAGAAAAAGCTGCCTGGGAAAAAGGAACCCCATAGTTTTCTTAATACCAGCATTTCCAAACCTTTTCATCACATTTTCAATAGAAAGCATCATATCCTTTTGTTATATTAAAAAACCCAAAACCACAGGAATAGGAAACAAAGATAAATTAAGACCAGTTGCCTTGTCCTAAGAACATACTGGCACATCCATGTTCCATGGTAACAGCTCCATAATTGCACTCTGGGTTGTGCCAACCTACCCAGCTCTCCTAATTTTACACCTGGCATATCTGGCCAATGATGGGTGTTTTCAGATGAGACTCTTCAGAGATAGAACAGAAATTCAGTCTCTGTGCCCATTGCTACTGAGGCTGTCCTGCAACAATTGTCCACAGGAGTGCTGCTTCATCCCAGATGTATAAAGTGCATTGCATGTACTGTAGCTGTCACCTTAAACTGCATGTGTTTGGAAAAAGCTGTAAACAGAAATCAGCCCTTTTATTCAGAAGGAAATGTCTGCTATTTATCTTGTTTTGATAAGAGGGGAAAAAAAAAGAAAATAAAAGAACCACAAAATCTTTAGAATTTTATTAATGTTTAAAAAAAAAATAATGGTATATTGTGCTTATAATGTTACCTTTAAAATTCTGTATTTTAAAATCCCAGGACATAAAATTTATGTTTGGCTGATGATTACCAAACAGCCTTGTTCATGCAGCTGAACATCTAAATTGAAAACCACCATGCCTGAATTTGACCTCCTGGCATTTGAAGGTGGATCTCTGGATGCTTTTACTTCCTCTAAAGTAATGGAGGTGAACAATAATGTGAATACTAGCCCGTGTCATGCTCTTGGATCAAAAGGGAGGAAAATATTGCATCATGAAACGTAGCACTCAAGCAGAAAGACAGGCTTGCATTATCAGCCCTGTAACCTCCACGAAGCAGTATGGCATTTAATTCTGAAATGATTCATACCTATTGTACCCAAGCTTAATAAGAGCAAGTGTTTTTATCAGCCCTTAAGAAAGACATAGAAAAACTGGAGAACACTCAGTAAATAGTCAGGAAAATAAAGGATTCAGGAGCAGTGAAATAAGCCTTGTGATGGCCTGTGGAGTTTACAGAGTTCAGACCAGTTTGCCAAAAAGGTACTGGAAACTGGCTGCAGGGGACTGGTGTTTACATATAGTTGCTGCACAGGGAAAATAAATTTGAAGTGAAGAAGAGAATTTTCAGCTGACTGCAGGAGGATATGACTGATTTCAGTGGCTGAAAATATAAATTTCAGTAATCACATTTTTAAATATGGTATGAAATACAACTAAAAATGAATGCATTTTTAAACTTTGTTTTCTTCCACTGCTTTTTAATGAATATACTTTAATCCAGATTATTAAAAAAAAATAAATCTACAGCCTGTACACACAGAAAGTGATGCTCTCATTTGTTCTTATCTGAGTCCACAAGTACAGCTGGTAGCACTACTCGGGTTTATGAAAATCCATCAGCTTGTAGTTTATTTCAGAAATACGAACCATGGTTTTTCTATAGCTAAATTCCATTTCTTGATTAGTAGAGGTTAACTGGATCAAGACTGCAAAAATGGGAAGCTTTCAATTTGCTTTACCTTGTCTTCTAAAGATGCCTTAATCTGTGGATTTCTATACTGAGATTTATTTCCAGTAGGCCAATTAATCATCCATTTTTTTAATCATCTTTTTAAAAGTGAATGCAATAGAGCTACCTAATTGCAAAGACTAAAATTAATAAAGATATTTTGCATCTGGTCTATGAGAAATAATTATCTATTTAAAGAAAATAAACTAAATTGAATAAAAGATGCTGCCTAAACTGTGGGAAAGCAATAAATATCAGCTAGAAACTACAGATAATGGTATCATACTTTCATCTATTGCCTTCTGTTATAAAGTATATCTAGAATTGTATAAACTGGGGTTTTTTTGCAGAACATAATTTATTAGCTGTCCTCAGTGTTTATTTCTGCCTGAAATATGAATATATTGCATTATATATAGTGCCATATAAATGGCACTACAAGAAAAAGAAAGAAATTTGAAAAAGCTTAAATGATATTATTAATGATATGCTGATTTATGACCATCTTTTTTTAATATTTTCTTTGAAGTGAAATTTTTTGTAAAATTAGTTGTCTGCCAGGGATGCTAAGTGGGAGGTGGAAGAAAGTCTCCCATTAAAAAAAATATGTTGTGTTTTAACTCTTGTTTTGAAATCTGAAACTACTCAATAACTTTACATGACAATTAAAGCCCATTAACAAAGAAATTTTCTAAGATGGTTTCTCTTTCCTAGCTGCATGGGGAGGGTGCGAACACCTGGAATAATTTGGGGTCTGGATTTAATGGCTGTATTGGTTTTGCATGGCCTGGTTTGTGGCAGTGGGGGCCCACAGGGGTGGCTTCTGTGAGAAGCTGCTGGAATCTTCCACCATGTCCAGCAGAGCCAATTCCTGGTGGCTCCAAAGATGGATGTGCTGCTGGCCAAGGCTGGGCCGATTAGAAATGGTGGTGATGGCTCAGTGGTAACAGGTTTAAGAAGGAAGATAAGATAAAATAAGTGTTTGTGCAGTTGTAACTATGGCCAGAGCAGAGCCAGAACGTGAGAGGAGCAGCCCTGCAGACACCCAGGTCAGTGCAGAAGGAGGGGCAGGAGGCACTCCAGGTGCCATAGCCGAGATTCCCCTGCAG